>NW_016810892.1:84520-98614 GCF_001698545.2 Rhinopithecus bieti | reverse complement strand
ATTATATTATATTATAATATAATATATTATATATTATATAATATTATACATAATATATATTAATGGCGTGCACTTGTAGTCCAGCTATTCAGAAAATACATATATATATCTCTACATGTATTTTCGGCCTTAACCTGAAAATTCTGCTTTGGTGCTGCATATTTAAATATTGGAGCTATCGAAGTAGTCCTTTATCTTAGCAGTCTCTTTTCCAGCCTAGTCAAGGAAGTTCTTGCTTCCTGGCAACAGCGGTAAAACAAATCTAGACTCTTACAGGAAGATGAAAACAGCTGTCTCTTGTGGCACAAGATCGGACAGAGAGGACTACAAATATGCAGCACGGCAGGCAGAGAAAATTTATGAAGATCCTATACAAGGGCCAGTTTTCTGGGGGTGCAGCCTGTGTAGTTGCATTAAACCCTATGATCAGAAGAAGCCCTCTGCTTTTTAAATTCTGTCACCTTCTTAAAATTCTCAATAATTGTATCCCTGAATTTATGTATTGTAAGTGAAATCCACTGGGACCATCAAGCATGAGTGTGACAGAGGACATATGTGCAATATGGGTGTCTGCCATTCCTTGCCACCCATTCACAGATGGAGTTCACATGCCCCATGAGCAAAGAAATTTAATGGACCCACAATGTGTAAGAGCTGATGAAGATTCAAAGTGAGCATGAAGTAGAAGTGTGACAGTAAGCAGAGGCACTGACAACCCCAACAAGCCATGTTCTCCATTCACAAAAGAATTTGATTCAAATGCAGAGAAAAGAGAATGGTGTTCTTAAAAAAAGGCAAATATTCAAGGAACCCTATTTATCCTTTCTTACCATAATACTATAACAAGTCAATTACTTCCCCATATTAACCAACCTCTTATACAGAAAATGATAGAGTAACCCATAGATTCTTTTCCTTTCAGTTCTTCTTTACTGATCAGTAAGCCCTAGATTGAAGTACTGGTAGAATGTGGGCATATCAAGAAGTGAAATAAAAACCACAGAGTTAGTTTTGTGCAGTGTTTCTACTCTTCTGGGAAGAATGAACTATACATGCATGTATGAGCGTATTAGTCCATTTTCATGCCACTGATAAAGACATACCCAAGACTGGGAAATTTACAAAAGAAAGAGGTTTAATGGACTTACATTACAGTCCATGTGGCTGGGGATGCTTCACAATTATGGTGGAAGGTAAAAGACACATCTCACATGGTGGCAGATGAGAAGAAAGTTTATGCAGGGAAACTACCCTTTTTAAAACCATAAGATGTCATGAGACTTATTCACTATCACAAGAACAGCACAGGAAAGACCTGATCCCATGATTCAGTTACCTCCCACTGGGTCCCTTCCCCGACATGCGAAAATTCAAGATGAGATTTGGATGGGGACACAGCCAAACCATATCCTTCCATCCTGGCCCCTCCCAAATCTCATGTCCTCACATTTCAAAACCAATCCTGCCTTCCCAACAGTCCCCAAAAATCTTAACTCATTTTAGCATTAACTCTAAAGTCCACAGTCCAAAGTACCATCTGAGATAAGGCAAGTCTCTTCTGCCTATGAGCCTGTAAAATCAAAAGCAAGTTAATTACATCCTGGATACAATGGCGGTATAGGCATTGGGTAAATACCAGCCATTCCAAATGAGAGAAATTGGCCAAAACAAAGGGGTTACAGTTCCCATGCAAGTCCAAAATCCAGCAGGGCAGTCAAATCTTAAAGCTCCAAAATAATCTCCTTTGACTCCATGTCTCATATCCAGGTCAGGCCGATGCAAGAAATGGGCTCTCATGTCCTTGGGCTGCTCCACCCTGTGGATTTGCAGAGTATAGCCCTCCTCCTGGCTGCTTTCATGGGCTGGCATTGTGTCTGCAGCTTTCCAAGCTGTTGGTGGATCTACCATTCAGAATCTGGTGATTGGTGGCTCTCTTCTCACAGCCCCACTAGGCAATGCCCCAGAGTGCCCCACTCTGTGGGGGGGCTCTAACCACCCATTTCCTTTCTGCATTGCCCTGGCAGAAATTCCCCATGAGGGTGTTGTTCCTGCAGCAAACATCTACCTGGGCATCCAGGCATTTCCATACATCCTCTGAAATCTAGGTGGAAGTTCCCAAACCTCAATCTTGACTTCTGTGCACCTGCAGGCTCAACACCACATGGAAGCTGACAAGGCTTGGGGCTTCTACCCTCTGAAGCCTCAGCTTAAGCTGTACCTGGGCCCCTTTTAGTCACAGCTGGTGTGGCTGGGATGCAGGGCACCAAGTCCCTAGATTTCACAAGGCAGAAGAACTCTGGGCTCAGCCCATGAAACAATTTTTTCCTCCTAAACCTCCAGGCCTGTGATGGGAGGGGTTGCTGCAAAGGTCTCTGACATACCCTGGAGACTTTTTCCCCCTTGTCTTGGTGATTAACATTCGGCTCCTCGTTACTTATGCAAATTTCTGCAACCAGCTTGAATTTCTCCTCTGAAAATAGGATTCTCTTTTCTATCACATTGTCAGGCTGTGAATTTTCCAAGCTTCTATGCTGTTTCATTTTTAAAACTGAATGCCCTTAAAAGCATTTAAGTCACCTCTTGAATGTTTCACTGCTTACAGATTTCTGCCAGATACCCTAAATCATCTCTCTCAAGTTCAAAGTTCCACAAGTCTTGAGGGCAGGGCCAAAATGCTGCCAGTCTCTTTGCTAAAACATGACAAGAGTCACCTTTGCTCCAGTTCCCAACGAGTTTTTTATTTCCATCTGAGACCACCTCAGCCTGGACTTTATTGTCCATATTGGTATCAGCATTTTGGGCAAAGCCATTCAACAAGTCTCTAGGGAGTTCCAAAGTTTCCAACATTTTCCTATCTTCTTCTGAGCCCTCCAAACTGTTCCAACCTCTGTCTGTTACCCAATTCCAAAGTCGCTTCGACATTTTCAGGTATCTTTTTAGTAGCACCCCCACTCAACTGGTACCAATTTACTATGAGGTACCAAATATGCATTGCATAATTTTGGTGATTTCATATATGAGTAAAATGTTCCCCTGTGTGCATTTAAAACTGACAATATACAATATAAAGATGATTATTAATTTATGCTAATAATTTAAATTTTTAATTTTTTTCTTAGATTGATATTAAATAGTAAACAAAAACACCATAACAAGTTAATAGAGCAACAATGAAGAAATGAAAAAAGCTTTATATCTTAGTAGTTTTAGTGGTTGTTTCTACTTTATGAACAAAGAGTGCTTTTTTTTTTTTTTTTTTTTTTGCAGTGGGCTCAAGTTATTTATCTGACCCTGCCTTATACCATTGCCTTGAAATTCTGGGAAATAGTTACATATAGGGAAATGAGGAAATCATTTGAGGGTGCAGCTATAAAAGATGGATGGTTCTATTTAAAGTAAAGCTGTTCCAGTCCTAGTGCCCTGTGCTTTAGCAAATAGAACACAGAGATTCACAGCAGCAAGAGTTCACTTATTTGTTTTCTTAGCCATGCCTGCAGGGATGAACACAAATAGCCTTTAAAATTTGTAATGCAAAGGACAAGTGTTTTATCATGGTAAAGGCCATTTAAAATTCATACACTGCCCTACAATGTGCAAGCTACCCTTGCCGTATAATGTCTTTCATAATGTTAATTAATGGACCTGCTGTATCTCTTCCATTATCTTGGTCACTGATGAAGATGTTAAATAGATTCGTTCTTGTATTGACCCCTTGAAGATGAGCATCTGCGATGTCAACCCAAGCTAATGCAGCTTAGAAGTCCTTTTTAAGTACAACACACTAATAATCTGAGCAATTACTTAACTGGAGTGTCTCTCCATTCGTTGAGCAGTGTGTCATGCAAAAAGGAAAAGTCTTACTAAGTCAAGATAAATTACAACTGATGTCTTCCCACAGTTACCATTTCTCCTCTTTGCCCACCCCCATATTGTCTATTAAGCCCACCTGCCTCGTCTCAGAATGAAATTAGATCTGTTTGCTTTCATTCGGAAAGAAAACAAATGAGTCTCAATGGTCTGACTTGTTTCGGTCTTGATTACAATTTGAAAAATAAAGCTGAGGCAAGAAGACATTTACCTTTCCAGAAGGGAGAGCAGTGAGGAAGACAGAAAAAGTCACATCGCCTGCTTCCATCCATTCTCTACTCTCAGCTTCTTGAAGTTTTCTATCTAGGGCCTTTCTGCTCTTATTCTTTCCTCACTTATCCTCACCCATGAAAAGTGTGAACATTTCCACAGGCACCTGGGATCAAGGGATTCCATTCCCAAGATGGTATCGAATATCATTGTCTTTTATTCATATAAGAAAATACTCTGGGTACAAAAATAAAATACAATAAATAACACCTATTATTTGATAGCACAACATGGTGACTATAGTTAATAATAACTTAATTGTACATTTAAAAATAACTAAAGGACTTGTTATTAGATTGCTTATAACACAAAGGATAAATGCTTGAGGGTATGGATATCCCATTCTCCATGATGTGTTTATTTCACATTGCAAGCCTGTATCACAACATCTCATGTATCCCATAAATATATACACCTACTATGTACCTACAAAAATTAAAAATTAAAAAAGTTTTAAAACTCATTCTCTGATATGGTCAATATCTAAAATATCAGACACTTAGGATGAGAAAACAATCTGTTCATCTTCTCTTAGGTTACTGTACCATATTTTTCAGAGAAACTTGAATTTATTGTAAATAAATTATTGTGTTATCTCCTATGATGTGGGTCTCAGGGGTGAAATTCTCTAGAGAAAGTAGAAGTAAAAATTGTTTATAAACATCCAAAATTAGCATTTTAACTAAGGTTAAAACAGAACACTGAAGCTGCTGCATTGTAATCACTTTTTAAAGCCATTATTAGACTAATTTAAGACTCTGAAGGATCCACTTTATAAAAAGTTCCAATGCTCAGTATACTTGAGCAATCTAACTGTATATTTGAATGGAAAATTTTATTAATTTATCTTTGACCAATATGTTGAAGAATTTCCCTGCTTGTATTCCTATGATTGTTAAACTTACAGCAACATTATTCTTTAACTCTCTGCAAAAATCTTACCTGCTTCTCTAATACCCCTTTTCCCACAAGCTTTCTACTTTAAATAGATCTGACTTGCATTGGAAGAATTGTCCAGGTAAATACAAGGAATTGTTGTTTCATTACAAAATTGATAGGCAAGAACAGGGACCCACTGCTTCTTGAATTCTTATAAAAGGTTTCATTTTTCCGTATCACTCATAGATGATCTTGGTGTACATGGTAACAATAAACTAGTCATTTCTAGACCTGATAGATGAACCCTGGACAAGAATTTAATAAAAGATTTGCTTTCTGACTTCCAAAGCTTTTCACTATAAGCATATGGATAACATCTTTCCTTTGACTGTTATGAATAAGCTGAAAAATTGGCAGATACTAAGATAGTATACACATATCCCCTGTGATAATGGCTTAAAATGAAATTAAACTTGTCAACAGTTGCCCCTTTCCCATCCAACAAAATTCTGAAACTTTTTCTTTAGTTAGTTCATCATTTATAAAATAATGTAGAGGACAATATTTTAGACAGAAATGTTCCCAAATAGGAGTATCCTCTCTCAGTTCTAACATCTGACATGCAGGTGAACTTCACCTCTGGGATATTAGGGAAGTATTTGTATGTCCTCATCTTCTAAATAGGGTTAGAAGTTTTGTGCTTGTGCAGGCAAATACTTCATTCATTGAAAAAGAAAAAACAAGGCCGAGGGATTCCAGTACCCTTTAGTTGACATATTTCTTCCTATAAACTAAATTCTGGGTCTAAAAAATAACACCAAATTATTATTATTTATTTTATTATTTTGAGACAGGGTCTCATTCTGTCACCTAGGCTGGGGTACAGTGTCGCAATCACCACTCACTGCAACCTCCACCTCCTGGGCTCAAGTCATCATCCCCCCACTTCAGCCTTCTGAGTACCTGGGACTACAGGTGCATGACATGCCCAGCTAATTTTTTACTTTTTTTTTTTAGAGACAGGGGCTCACTATGCTGCCCAGGGTGGTCTTGAATGCCTCGTCTCAAGTGATCCTCCCACCTCAGCCTTTTAAAGTGCTGGGATTACAGGAGTGAGCCACCAGGGCCAGCCTGTAACAAATTACTAATATCATCTTCTTTGCAAAGAAAAAATAAGGCATCAAGTTCTTGTATCTCTTGAAAATCAAAATCTCCAAGTATCTTAAATTGAAAAAATATAAAATGCATACATTCAATATAATAATTAGTGGGATATTATTATGGCTCGTGCATTATATAAGCTTCCATCTCTAATGCATTTTTTGCATTGTTTTCTTTTTCCTTAGGTTTCACTATTACTTTCCAATTATTTCTTTTGATTTTTATTATTACATAAATATTATATTTTAATATATAAACATTAAGCATAGGGATGAAAATATGGTCTAGGCCCTACTTACTGAGATGATAAAAATGTTCAAATAACTTAGATTCTACCAACATGTGGCTACAGAACAATTGAAATGTGGCTAGTGCAACTTAGGAACTTAATTTCTAATTTTTTTAAGTGTTCATTAATTTAATTTAAATAGCCTCATTTGTCTAGTGGCTACCATGCTGGATAGCACAGATCTAGACTGATCAAACCTCAGATGGTTGGAAACACTCTGCAACATCCTTCCTATGCTTCTGTCTTCAAATGATCATTAGTAACATTTTAGATTTTATTAAATAATTCCAAAACCAAACAAAGTTCAGATTTAACTAAATGAAAACATCAATGGTACACGTGTGTGTGTGTGTGCACGCACATGTGTCTATGTGCATATTCCAAGTTTTCCATTTGCTCAGATGTATTTCCTGTCATGAGTGCTGTAATAAGAATAAACATGTGCCCATTTCTTGCCAAACAACTTGAGACAAACACATGCAAAAACAACCTGAAAAAAACAGTAATAAGTAATTATGTGTCTGTGACTGTAAAAACTAAAAGACTTAGAAGACAAAAGATTGAGAAGACTTCTTTCACTAACTCTAGCCATTATGGCTTCCTAAAGAAGATAATAACGACCTGTGTAGTGACAACTCTCTACTAAGGAAACACCATTTCGAGGCATTTATCATTTTTTTTTTGATGCCATAATCTAAAGGCCTCAGGTAAAATTATTAAAATTTTACTATAGAATAACAAGAGGTGCATGCCTTTTCTGAATTAAATACCTTTGCTATATAAACCATAAGTAAAGGTTTTTGATGACATGTCTTAACTGCATTTTGATTTACTCTATTCTGGATGACTCTCTCTTTTCTCTTCATTATTCTCCCTCCCCTTTTCTTCCCTAGCCTTACTTTTCATAGGCATATCTGCAATGTACGGTGTCTTTTTCCATTAAAACTCCCTACTTGAATATGGTAGTCATAGCATGGAGGGAATGCAAATCTTAAACTTTTCATTTTCTAGGTTGTTTCCAATTACTGTCAAAAGCAGTGGTGACTTTTGTAAGGTGGATGCTTGTTCATTAGAAAGTGGCAATGAATTTCCTTCACATAAACCATTGAACTATCATGAGATGGTAACGACTTTCTGTCACTCCCAACCTAGGTCTAATCCAAACTCCTGACCTAGAGGTGTAAAGGCTTTGTAGATCATTAGTGATTCCCCTGCAGCCATCAAGTGCCAATTCTCTAGTCAGAGGGCACCTAAAGTGAAAAAGTATTGTGCACCTTTTAGCATTATTGGAAAACATGATAGGATTTACTAAGCTAAAGTGCTTAACATTTTCTACAAATTAAACATTCTCTGTATTTTCAATGTGAGGCTAAAGTAATCATATTAATATGATTTAAAATACTTTATTGTAATTGCATTTTTATTGAAACTGTTTCATGAACTCCTAGTGAGGACACTAGTCCAGTGCAGTAGGGCAGAAATAAATTTTTTCATTTATTCTGGTATATAAAATGAACTTTCCTGAACTAGGAACCAGATTGAGGGAAAAAGCGTTGTTCTAAATGCTAATCTCAAAGTAGTTTTGCTTACATGATCAGAACAACTGAGTTTCCTTATCCTTTTTCTGAATTATTCTTTTAAAAATATTTTAAAATCATATATATGTGATTTAAAGGTGAATGAAGAATAAAGTCTTTGAACCAGTTTTTCTGGTACTACATTAGCAAAGTTTATGGTCTAAGAGTACCTTTTCAGCCAAGTAAGCGTGGTCAAATTTTCAAGCCAATGGAAGCTTTGGATTTCAGGTTACCATGCAATGCTTTGCAGCCTCAGTGAAAATAATTTGATTAGTTTTTTTCTCTTTCTGTTCACTTGTAAGCTTGAAACAAAACTATGAAAAACAATAGGTTAGTTATCCCAAATGACTAATTTCAGTTTCAGTTTTGGGGTCTATCAAACCAAGGCATTATCTATTTCATGCCTTCAAACATAGTATTTATGGAACGATGTACTTCTGAAATACATATTCCTTTGGAAAATGATTTGCTTCAAGAAAGGAAAGAGCAATTGAACTATTTACTAAATACAATAACATCTTGACATATTTAACTAGACCGCTACATAATATACATAATGGAAGCATTAATCATTTTATCTGGAAGTAAGGATCTATTAATGATTCTATTACAGCATCCAATTTTAAGTCTTTATTTGTTGAAAATATTTCATCTGAAAAATCAACTTGATGGCAAAATGTGATTGAATATGAATAATTTCTTATCTTCTCTTTTTTCCTTGAAAATTGGTGATTTTAGGCTCTAGGGACGTGTATGTTTATAATTATTCAATTATAATTGAATTTAATGACAGAGTATGTTGAAACATATTAATATATTATAAATTTATGGTTAACAGCCAATAAATAGCTCATGTTGACATGTAATTGCCGTAGCAATTTAAAATTCCTATTAGCTTCTAAAGACAAATCTTTCTCAAAGTGGCAGACATCTTAACAGTGATCTCCAGTTATCACATCTCCATCATAGCTAGCACTTTGTAAGTTGATATTCTCTTTGCTAAACTGACCAAAGTCAATATATTCTCCAATTATAGCTGGATGAACCTGACAGCTTGTATCTTCTTTCTGAAGGTTGTCTGCCTCGTTGAGTAGCCTGCACAGACAAGCTGCCAGAACTTCATTAATACCTGGGTTGCTTTTTTATTGTTTAGGGGAAGTGGTGTTTATCTGTTAGATCATTCAGTGTTGTATACTTTCTTGTGCAGGGTAACTTTTTCATTTTGAGTTACATTTATTTTCCTCTAGAATTCTGAAAATTTAGCCAGTAGCCAAACATTTTTGCTTTGTAGTTTGTTGTATTATTTTCTTCCTAGGTTGTAATCCCTAAAACAGTACACTATGCTTATATTCCACATTTAACATTGGAAGTATTTACAGATATGTTTACCCTCATACTAATACTTGAAGTTAAATTTAAAAAATGGTATTATTATAATCATTTAACCAAGAAAACATTTGAAATGCTATACTTAGAAGTTAATAATTTGCTGAATATCCACCTGATTATTGCTGAATATTTTTGATAATATTTTGTATTTAAAATAGCAAAGCAGTTTTTTTAATATAAATGCTGGGCCCTCTTCAGAGGAGACATGACTAATTTTGCACAGCATGTAACATAAGTGTCTTGTCATCTTCTTTAGGAAGCCACTCTAACAGTGGCTAGAGTTAGTGAAAGAAGTATTCTCAATCTTTATCCTTCTGTCTCTTAGCTCTTAAAGACAGATATATAATTATGTATTGCTCTGTATTTCTCAGGTTTCTTTTTGTATGTGTTTATCTTAAGTTGGTTGGCAATGAATAGGTACATGCTTATCTTCTTATAGCACCAATTACAGGAAATACCAATGTGAGCAAATTGAAAACTTTGAATACACACAGACGCACACACACACACCTGTGCAACTGACACTTCGGTCTAATTAAATCAGAGCTTTGTTTGGTTTTCGAATGACTTACTGAAATCCAAAACAGATTTCAGAAGAGTTATTAGCGATCATTTAAAGACAAAGCTTAGGTGGGATGGTACAGAGTGATCTCAACCATCTAAAGTTTGAAAATTGGTGATTTTAGGCTCTAGGGACTTATATGTTTATAATTATTCAATTTTAATTGAATTTAATGATAGAAAGAGTATGTTGAAACATATTAATATATTATAAATTTACGGTTAACAGCCAATAAATAGCTCATGTTGACATGCAATTGCCGTAGCAATTTAAAATTCCTTTAGCTTCTAAAGATAAATCTTTTTGAAAGTGGCAGACATCTTAATAATGATCTCCAGTTATCACATCTCCATCATAGCTAGAACTTTGTAAGTTGATATTCTCTTTGCTAAACTGACCAAAGTCAATATATACTCTAATTATAGCTAGATCTAGATTATAGCTAGATCCAATTATAGTCTAGATCTGTATATCCAGTATGGTAGCCACTAGACATATGAAGTTATTTAACTTTTAATTAATAAAAATTAAATAGGGACAGAACAATTACAGAAGAGAAATAAATAAAGGGCACCTAAATTGGAAACAAAGAAGTCAAATTAGCCTTGTTTACAGATGACATAATATTATATTTAGAAAAATGTAAAGACACCACCAAAAAAAAAAAAACTGTTAGAATTGGTAAACAAATTTAGTAAAGTTGCAGGATAGAAAATCAGTAGACAAAAATCAGCATGTACAAATACCAAGAGCAAACAATCTGAAAAAGAAATCAAGAAAGTCACACCATTTACAATACCTACAAAGAATATGAAACACCTAGCAATCAATTTAACTGAAGAACTAAAAGGCCTATACAAGGAAAACTATAAAACACTGATGAATGAAATTGAAGAGGACACAAAAAAATTGAAAAAATATTACATGCTAATACATTGGAATAAATAATATTTTTAAAATGACAATTCTACCTAAAGCAATATACAGATTCAATGCAATCTCTATTAATACACCAATATAGGCTGGGCACAATGGCTCACATCTGTAATCCCAACACTTTGGGAGGCCAAGATGGGCAGATCACCTGAGATTGGGAGTTTGAGACCAGCCTGACCAACATAGAGAAACCCTATCTCTACTAAAAATACAAAATTAGCCGGGTGTGGTGACACATGCCTGTAAACCAAGCTACTCAGGAGGCTGAGGCAGGAGAATCGCTTGAACCCGGGAGACGGAGATTGTGGTGAGCCGAGATCATGCCATTGCACTCCAGCCTGGGCAACAAGAGCAAAACTCCATCTCAAAAAAACAAAACAAAACAAAAAAACATAAGTCATCACAAAAATAGAAAAAATAATGCCAAGATGTATATGGAACCACAAAGACTCCAAATAGCCTAAACAATCATTAGCAAAAGGAACAGAGCTAGAGATAGCACACTTTGTAGCTTCACAATATACTACAAAGCTATAGTAACCACATCAGCAGGGTACTGGCATAAAAACAGACACAGAGACCAACAGAACAGAACAAAGAACCCAGAAATAAATTTACACATATACAGCCAACTCATTTTCTTTTTTTCTTTTCTTATTTTAATTTTATGGGTATATAGTAGGTGTATGTATTTGTGGGGTATATGAGATGTTTTAATACAGGCATGCAATGTGAAATAACCACATCCTGGAGAATTGAGTATCCATCTTCTCAAGCATTTATACTCTGAGTTACAAACAATCCAATTACACCCTTTAAGTTATGTTAAAATGTATAATTAAGCTATTATTAACTATAGTCACTCTGTTATGCTATTAAATAGTAGGTCTTATTCATTCTTTCTAAATACTTTTTGTACCCATTAACTGCCCCCACGTCCCCTACCACCACTACTACCCTTGCCAGGCTCTGGTAGCTATCCTGCTATTCCCTATGTCCATGAGTTCAATTGTTTTGATTTTTTGATCCCAAAAATAAGTGAGAATATGAGATGTTTGTCCTGTGTCTCCCTTATTTCACTAAATATATTGATCTCCAGTTCCATCCATGTTGTTGCAAATGACTGGATCTCATCTTTTTTATGGCTGAATAGTACTCCATTATGTGTATGTACCACATTTTCTTTATTTATTCATCTGGTGATGGACACTTAGGTGGCTTCCAAATCTTAGCTAATCAGTGCTGTAACAAACACAGGAGTGCAGCTATCTCATCGATATACTGACTTTCTTTGGTATATACCCAGCAGTGGGATTGCTGAATCATAATAGCTCAATTTTGAGTTTTTTGAGGAACCTCCAAACTGTTCTCTATAATGGTTGTACTAATTTACATTCTCACCAACAAAGAGTTGCAGAGAAAGGGTTCCCTTTTCTGCACATCCTTGTCAGCATTTATTATTGCCTGTGCTTTGGATATAAGCCATTTTAGCTGGGGTGAGATGATATCTCATTGTAGTTTTGATTTGCATTTCTCTGATGATCAATGATATTGAGCACCTTTCAATATGCCTGTTTGCCATTTGTATGTCTTCTTTTAAGAAATATCTATTCAAATCTTTTTCCCATTTCTGACTGGATTATCAGGTTTTTCCTATAGAGTTATTTAAGTTCCTTATATATGGGGCTATTAAGCCCTTGTCAGACAGATAGTTTGCAAATATTTTCTCCCATTCTGTGGGTTGTCTCTTCAAATTGTTCATTGTTTCCTTTGCTCTGCAGAAGCTTTTTAACTTGATGTGATCCTGTTTTCCATTTTTGCTTTGGTTGCCTGTGCTTGTGGGGTATTCCTCGAGAAATGTTTGCCCAGACCAATGTCCTGAAGATTGTCCCTTATGTTTTCATGCAGTAGTTTCATAGTTAGAGATCTCAGATTTAAGTCTTTAATCTATTTTGATTTGATTTTGCTGTATATTATGAGAGCTAGGGATCTAGTTTCATTCTTCTACAAATGGATATCCGGTGTTCCCAGCACCAGTTTCATACTTCTGCAAATGGATATCCAGTTTTCTCTTACTGAAGAGACTGTCTTGTCCCCAGTGTATGTTCTTGGCACATTTGCCAAAAATGAGTGCACTATAGGTGTGTGGATTTCTTTTGTGGTTATCTATTCTGTTCCACTGGTTGGTCTATTTGTCTGTTTTTATGCCAGTGCCATGCTGTTTGGGTTACTATAGTTCTGCAGCATAATTTGATGTCAAGTAGTGTGATTCCTCCAGTTTTGTTCTTTTTGCTTAGGATAGCCTTGGCTATTATAGGTATTCTGTGATTCTATATAAATTTTAGGAGTTTTTTTCTATTTCTGTGAGGAATTTCATTGGTGTTTTGATTTCATCTATAGATTTGATGCAATCTGCTTTGGGTAGTATGAATACTTTAACACATTTATTCTTACAACTGATAAACATGGAATACTTTTCATTTTGGGGGTGTCCTCTTCAATTTCTTTCATTAGTGTTTCACAGTATTTGTTACAGAAAACTCTCACTTCTCTGGTTAATTCCTAGGTATTTAATTTCATGTGTGGCTATTATAAATGGGATTTTTTTAAAATTTCTTTTTAGATTTTTCACTGTTGGCCTACAGAAATACTACTGATTTATTTTTATACTTTAAATTCTAGGGTACATGTGTACAATGTGCAGATTTGTTACATAGGTATACGTATGCCATGTTAGTTCACTGCACCCATCAACTCATCATTTACATTAGGTATTTCTCCTAATGCTATCTTTCCCCCAGTCCTCTACGCCCCCAACAGGCCCTGGTATGTGATGTTCCCCACCCTGTGTCCCAGTGTTCTCACTGTTCAATTTCCACCTATGAGTGAGAACATGCAGTGTTTGGTTTTCTGTCTTTGTGATAGTTTGCTCAAAATGATAATTTCCAGCTTCAATCATGTCCATGCGAAGGACATGAACTCATCCTTTTTTATGGCTGCATAGTATTCCATGGTATATATGTGCCACATTTTCTTAATCCAGTCTATCATTTATGGACATTTCGATAGGTTCCAATTCGTTGCTATTGTGAATAGTGCCACAATAAACATATGTGTGCATGTGTCTTTATAGTAGCATGATTTATAATCTTTTGGGTACATAC
>NW_016810892.1:67298-81276 GCF_001698545.2 Rhinopithecus bieti | reverse complement strand
TCTTAATCCTGAGTTATAATTTGATTGCACTGTGGTCTAAGAGACAGTTTGTTGTGATTTCTGTTCTTTTACATTTGCTGAGAAGTGCTTTATTTCCAATTATGTGGTCAATTTTAGAATAAGTGCAACGTGGTGCTGAGAATGTATATTCTGTTTATTTGGGGTGGAGAGTTCTGTAGATGTCTATTAGGTCCGCTTGGTGCAGAGCTGAGTTCAAATCCTGGATATCCTTGTTAACCTTCTGTCTCGTTGATCTGTCTAATATTGACAGTGGGGTGTTAAAGTCTCCCATTATTTTTCTGTGGGAGTCTAAGTCTCTTTGTAGGTCTCTAAGGATTTGCTTTACGAATCTGGGTGCTCCTGTATTAGGTGCATATATATTTAGGATAGTTAGCTCTTCTGGTTGAATCAATCCCTTTACCATTATGTAATGGCCTTCTTTGTCTCTATTGATCTTTGTTGGTTTAAAGTCTGTTTTATCAGAGACTACGATTGCAATCCCTGCTTTTTTTGCTTTCCATTTGCTTGATAGATCTTCCTCCATCTCTTTACTTTGAGCCTATGTGTGTCTCTGCACGTGAGATGGGTCTCCTGAATACAGAACATCAATGGGTCTTAACTCTTTATCCAATTTGCCAGTCTGTGTCTTTTAATTGGGGCATTTAGCCCATTTACATTTAAGTTTAATATCATTATGCGTGAATTTGATCCCGTCATTATGATGTTAGCTGGTTATTTTGCCCATTAATTGATGCAGTTTCTTCATAGCTTCGATGATCTTTACAATTTGGCATGTTTTCACAGTGGCTGGTACTGGTTGTTCCTTTCCATGTTTAGAGCTTCCTTCAGGAGCTCTTGTAAGGCAGGCCTGGTGGTGACAAAATCTCTCAGCATTTGCTTGTCTGTAAAGGATTTTATTTCTCCTTCACTTATGAATCTTAGTTTGTCTGGATATGAAATTCTGGGTTGAAAATTCTTTTCTTTAAGAATGTTGAGTATTGGCCCCCACTCTCTTCTGGCTTGTACGGTTTCTGCTGAGAGATCCACTGTTAGTCTGATGGACTTCCCTTTGTGGGTAACCCAACCTTTTTCTCTGGCTGCCCTTAACATTTCATTTTTTCCATCATTTCAACCTTGGTGAATCTTACAGTTAAGTTTCTTGGGGTTGCCGTTCTAAAGGAGTATCTTTGTGGTGTTGTCTGTATTTCCTGAATTTGAATGTTGGCCTGCCTTACTAGGTTGGGTAAGCTCTCCTGGATAATATCCTGAAGTGCTTTCCAGCTTGGTTCCATTCTCCCTATCACTTTCAGGTACACCAATCAAACGTAGATTTGGTCTTTTCACACAGTCCCATATTTCTTGAATGCTTTGTTCATTTCTTTTTACTTTTTTCTCTAAACTTGTCTTCTTGCTTTATTTCATTAATTTGATCTTCCATCACTGATACCCTTTCTTCCACTTGATTGCCAATTGGTATTGAAAATTGTGCATGCATCACGAATTCTCATGTCATGGTTTTCAGCTCCATGAGGTCATTTAAGGTCTTCTCTACCCTGTTTATTCTAGTTAGCTATTCATCTAATCTTTTTGCAAGGTTTTTAGCTTCTTTGCGATGGGTTAGAAACATGCTCCTTTAGCTCAGAGAAGTTTGTTATTACCAATCTTCTGAAGCCTACTTATGTCAACTCGTCAAAGTCATTCTATGTCCAACTTTGTTCTGTTGCTGGCAAGAAGCTACAATTCTTTGGAGGAGAAGAGGTGCTCTTTTTTTTTTTTTTTTTTTTTTGAATTTTCAGCTTTTCTGCTTTGGTTTCTCCCCATCTTTGTGGTTTTATCTACCTTTGATCTTTGATATTGGTGACCTACAGATGGGGTTTTGGTGTGGATGTTCTTTTTGTTGATGTTGATGCTATTCCTTTCTGTTTGAGAGTTTTCCTTCTAACAGTTAGGTCCCTTAGCTGCAGGTTTGTTGGAGTTTGCTGGAGGTCACTCCAGACCCTGTTTGCCCAGTTACCACCAGCGGAGGTTGCAGAACAGCAAATATTGCTGCCTGATCCTTCCTCTGGAAGCTTTGCCCAGAGGGGCATCCTCCTGTATGAGGTGTCTGTTGGCCCCTATTGGGACGTGTCTCCCAGTTAGTCTACACAGGGGTCAAGCACCAAGTTGAGGAGGCAGTCTGTCTGTTCTCAGAGCTCTAATGCTGTGCTGGGAGAACCACTGCTCTCTTCAGAGTGTCAGACAGGGACACTTAAGTCTGCAGAAGTTTCTGCTGCCTTTTGTTCAGCTATGCCCTGCCCACAGAGGTGGAGTCTATAGAGGCAGTAGGCCTTGCTGAGCTGTGGTGGGTTTCACCCAGTTCGAGCTTCCTAGCCATTTTGTTCACCTACTGAAGCCTCAGCAATGGTGATGCCTCTCCCCCAGCCAGGCTGTAGCCTCGCAGGTCGATCTCAGACTGCTGCACTAGCAGTGAGTAAGTCTCCATGGGCATAGCACCCACCAAGCCAGGCACAGGAGAAAATCTCCTAATCTGCCAGTTGCTAAGACTATGGGAAAAGGGCAGTATTTAGGCAGCAGTGTCCCATTTTTCCAGGTACAGTCTGTCATGACTTCCTTTGGCTAGGAAAGGGAAATCCCCCAACCCCTTGCACTTTCCGGGTGAGGTAATGCCCTGCCCTGCTTTGGCTCACCCTCTGTGGGCTGCACCCACTGTCCAACCAGTCCCAGTGAGATGAACCAGTACCTCAATTGGAAATCCAGAAATCACCCGTCTTCTGTGTCGATCATGTTGCAAGCTGCAGACTGGAGCTGTTCCTATTTGGCTGTCTTGGAATGGAAACTGCTACTGATTTTCTTATGTTGAGTTTGCATCCTGCAACTTTACTGAATTTATCAGTTCTAATAGTTTTATTGTGGAGCCTTTAGGTTTTTCCAAATATAAGATCATATAATCAGAAAACAAGGATAATTTGACTCCTTCCTTTCCAATTTGGATGCCCTTTACATATTTCTGTTGTCTGACTGCTCTAGCTATGACTTCCAATACAGTGTTAAGCAACAGTGGTGATGGTGGGCATCCACCAAGGCCTTCAGTTTTTCCTCATTCAGTATGATACTAGCTGTGGGTCTGTCATGTATGGCTTTTATTATGTTGAGGTGTATTTCTTCATTACCCAATTTTTTAGGGTTTTTATCATGAAGAGATATTGAAATTTATCAAATGCTTTCCCAGTATCAATTGAAATGATCATTTGGTTTTTATCCTTCATTCTGTTGATAGGATGTATCACAATGATTGATTTGCCTACGTTGAACGATTCTTGCATTCCAGGAATAAATCCCACTTGGTCATGATGAATGCTCTTTCTTATGTATTGCTGAATTTGGTTTGCTAGTATTTTCTTGAAGATTTTTACATCAATATTCACCAGAGATTCTGGCACATAGTTTTCTTTTTTCTTCCTTTTTTTTGTGTCTTTGCCTTGTTTTGGTATCAGGGTAATAATGGCCTTGTAGAATGAGTTTGCAAGTATCCCCTCCTCCTCTATTTTTCAGAAGAGTTTGAGTAAGATTGGTAGTAGTTCTTCTTTAAATGTTTGGTAGAATTCAGCAGTGAAGCTACTGGGTCCCAAGCTTGTTTTTACTGGAAGAGTTTATTATGGTTTCAATCTCATTAATAGTTATTGGTCTGTTTAGATTTTGGATTTCTTCCTGGTTCAATCTTGGTAGGTTTTATGTGTTTAAAATTTGTCTATTTCTTGTAGATTTTACAATTTATTGGCACATAGTTGCACATAGTAGCCACTAATGATCCTTTGAATTTCTGCAGTATCAGTTTGTAATGTCTCCTTTTTGATTTCTGATTTTATATATTTGGATCTCCTCTCTTTTTTCCATGTTAGTCTGGCAAAACGTTTGTCAATTTTGTTTAACATTTCAAAAAAACAATGTTTTGTTTCATTGATCTTTTTGCATTGTTTCTTTCATTTCAGTTTCATCAGTTTCTGCTCTGGTCTTTATTATTTATTTTCTTCTACTAATTTTCAGTTTGGTTTGGGCTGCTCTTGCTTTTCTAGTTCTTTAAGTTCCACTGCTAGATTGTTTATTTAAAATGTTTCCTCTTTTTTCATGTAGGCACTTATAGCCATAAGCTTCCCTTTTAGTACTGCTTTTACTGTATCCCAAAGGCTTGGGTATGTTATGCTTCCATTACCATTTGTTTTAAAAAATTCAATTTGCTTCTTAATTCCTTCATTGACCCACTAGTCATTCAGGAGCATATTGTTGAATTTCCATGTATTTGTATAGTTTCCAAAATTATCTTGTTATTAATTTCTAATTACTCTCCATTGTGGCCAGAGAAGACAATTGATATTACTTCAATTTTGTTGAATGCTTTAAGATTTGTTTTGTGACCTAACATATGGTCTATCCTTGAGAATGATCCATGTGCTGAAGAAAATAATTTGTATTTTGCAGCCATCAGATGAAATATTCTGTAAATATCAATTAGATTCATTTGATCTATAGTACAGAATAACTTCAATATTTCTTAATGATTTTCTGTCTGGAAGATCTGTCCAATGCTGAAAGCAGGGAATCGAAGTCTTCAGCTATTATTCTATTGGGCCCTATTTCTCTCTTTAGATCTAATAATATTTGCTTCCTGTATCTGGGTGCTTGTGTTGGGTGCATATATAAATTGTTATAACCTCTTGCTGAATTGACCCCCTTAATCACTATATAGTGACCTTCTTCTTCTCTTTTATAGTTTAGGTCTTAAAATCTATTTTGTCTAATATAAGTATAGTCAATCCTGCTCTTTTCTGATTTTCATTGGAATGGAATATCTTTTTCCATCCCTTTATTTTCAGTCAATGTGTGTTTTTATAGGTGAAGCATGTTTCTCATAGGCAACATATCAATGGCTCTTGTTTTTTCAATTATTCAGCTATTCTATGTCTTTTGATTGAAAAGTTTAGTCCATTTACATTCAATGTTATTATTAATAAGTAAGGACTTATTCCTGCCATTTTATGATTTGTTTTCTGGTTGTTTTATGGTCTTCTCATCTTTCTTTCTTTCCTTCCTGTTTTCCTTTAGTAAAGGTGATTTTCTCTGGTGATGTAATTTAGTTTCTTGCCTTTTATTTTTTGTGTCTTCATTGTGTTTTTTGGTTTGAGGTGATTATGAGGCTTGCAAATACTATTTTATAACCTATTATTTTAACCAGATAACAGCACTATTTACATAAACAAACAGGCAAGCAAAAGAAAACTTGTAAAACTCTATGCCTTAATTTCATTCCTCTGCTTTTAATCTTTTTGGTTTTTTAATCTATACCTTCTTGTACTATGTCTTGAAAGTTGTTTTAGTTATTATTTTTTATTGGTTCATCATTTAGTCTTTCTACCCAGTTACAGTGTTATAATATTCTGTGTTTTTCTCTGTACTTACAATTGCCAGTGAGGTTTTGTACCTTCAGGTGATTACTTATTGCTCATTAATGTTCTTTTTTTTTCTGATTAAAGTACTCCCTTTTAGCATTTCTTGTAGGACAGGTCTGGTGTTGATGTAATCCCTCAGCTTTTGCTTGTCTTGAAATGTCTTTATTTTTCTTTTATGTTTGAAGGATATTTTTCACTGAATATACTATTCTAGGGTAAAAGAATTGTTTCCTTCAGCACTTTAAATATGTCATAATATTCTCTCCTGGCATGTAAAGGTTCCACTGAAAAGTCTACTGTCAGACGTATGGGAGCTCCATTTTATGTGGTTTCTTTTTTCTTGCTGCTTTAAGTATTCTTTCCCTATCCTTGATCTTCGAGAGTTTGATTATTAAATGCCTTGAGGTAGTCTTTTTTGAGGTTCAACTTTGATATGGATATCTTTCTCTAGGTTTGGGAAGTTCTCCATTATTATCCCTCGGAATACACTTTCTACCCCATCTCTTTCTCTACCTCCTCTTTAAGGCCAATAACTTAGATTTGCCCTTTTGAGGCTTTTTCATAGATCCTGCAGGGGTGCTTCACTGATTTGTAGTATTTTTCCTTTTGTCTCCTCTGACTGTATTTTCCAATAACCTGTCTTCAAGCTCACCAATTCTTTCCTCTGCTTGATCCATTCTACTATTAAAGGACTCTGAAGCATTCTTCAGTATGCCAATTGCATTGTTTAGCTCCAGAATTTCTGCTTGATTCTGTTTAACTATTTCAATCTCTTTGTTACCGTTATCTAATATAATTCTGAATGCCTTCTCTGTGTTATCTTTAATTTCTTTGAGATTCCTCCATAACACTATTTTGAATTTTTTTTGTCTGAAAATTCAAATATCTCTGTTTCTCCAGGATTAGTCCCCAGTCTCTCATTTAGTTCATCTCATAAGGTCACGTTTTCCTGGACAGTGTTGATGCTTGTAAATGTTCTTTGGTGTCTGGGCATTGAAGAGTTAGGTATTTATTGTAGTCTTCATTGTCTAGGTTTATCTGTATCCATCCTTCTTGGGATGGCTTTCCAGATATTTGAAATGACTTAGGTGTTGTGATCCAAACTATATGTGCTTTAGGGGATACCCCAAGTCCAGTAGCACTGTGGTTCTTGCAGACTCATAGAGGTGCCACCTTGACAGTCTCGGACAAGATCCAGAAGAATTATCTTGATAATCAGGCAGAAACTCTTGTTTTCTTTCCTTACTTTTTCCCAAACATAGAGTCAGTCTTTCTCTTTCTCTCTCTCTCTCTCTCTCTCTCTCTCTCTCTCTCTCTCTCTCTCTGTTTTGAGCCACCTAAATCTGGGGGTGGAGTAACAAGCATCCCTGTAGCCAACACAACTATGATTCCACTGGGTAAGACCTGAGGCCAGCACAGCACTGGGTCTTGCCCAAGGCTTGCTGTAACCACCCCCTGGCTACTTTCCATGTTTGCTCAAGGCTCTGGGGTCCTACAATCAGCTGGTGGCAAAGCCAGGCAGGACTCTGTCTTTCCCTTCAGGGTGGTGAGGTCTCTCAGGTCCCAGGCGAGTCTAGAGGTGCCATCCAGGAGTTAGGGACTAGAGTCAAAAACCTTAGAACTCCACCTGGTGTTCTGTTGTACTGCCACTGAGCTGACACTCAAACCGGAAGATGTAGTCCTTCCCATTCTTCCCTCCCCTTTCCAAAAGCAGAGGAGCCTCATGTGGTAGCCAACACCACCTTAGGTCACAAGAGGACTGCTAGACTACCTCTGATGTTCCTTAAGGCCCAAAGGCTCTTAAGTCAGCTTGTCCAGAACTGACATCTAAAAGTCAAGTCCTGGGGTTGGGGACCCCAAGAGCCCACCTAGTGCTCTACCTCCCTGTGGCCATGTTGGTATCTAAGATGCAAGACAAAGTCCCTTTTACTTTTCCCTCTGCTTTTCCAAAGCAAGAATTTTGCCCCATAGCCACCATAGCTGGTAATGTGCTGAGTCTCATCTGAAGCCAGCAAGTCTCAGAGTCTCACCCAAGGTCCTTGATGTAGTTACCTGGGTATTGATGCTTATTATTCGAGGGCACAAGGATTCTTCAGCAAGCAGGTGATGAATGCTGCCAGGACTGGGTCCTTTCCTTTAAGACAGCATATTCACTTCTGGCCTAGGGTGTGTTTACAGATGTTATCCAGGAGCAAAGCCTTGGAACAGAGGCCTCGCAACTCTAACTGGTGCCCTATCCAGCTGTGGCTGAGCTGGTATCCAAGACACAAGACAAAGTCCTCTCCACTCTTCTCATCCTCTCCTCAAGCAGAAAGAAGGGGTCATTTTTGGAGCCATGAACTGTGCAGCCTGAAGTTAGGGGAGGTGACAACAGCACCCCCTTAGCCGCCTCAGCTACTGTCTCAGGATGTTGCTGTCCACTGGCTCCGGGCCTAGTTCAGAACTAGGACTCACCTAAGTTTTGCAGTTTTAATGTCCTAGACTGCCTTTCAAATTCATTTACAGACAGAGAGGACTGTATCCCTCAGTGGCAAGGTTTGCAGTAACTTAAGTTCCAACTGCTGGGATTCCCCTCTGGCTAGGGTTACAATGCTCCCTCCATGGGCAGTCATCAGCTGAGTTTGGTCTGGGTTTTTCTTTCTGCTCTAACAGGATAGCATTGAATTCATGGCCTCACAATTGCTGTGCTCTCTGCACCATACTGCTGCTGTGGGGGATGGGGAAGGGTAGTAGTTCAGGACTGTTTTTCCTATCTCTTCAGTGCCTCTTTCAGTGATACAAAGATAAAACTAGCTACTATGAGGGCTCATCTAACTTCTGGTTCTTCTAAAGGTAGTTTTGTTTGTTTGTTTGCTTTTCTGTGTAGATAGTTAAATTGGTGTCCTTGTGTGGGGAATGATCTGTGGAACATTCTATTCCTCCCTCTTGCTCTGCCTCTCTCCACTACAACTAATTCATTTTCAACAAAAGTGCCAAGAACATACAATGGGGAAAGGAGAGTCTCTTCACTAAATGTGCTGGGAAAACTGCATAACAATATGTAGAAGAATGAAACTAAATTCCTGTCTCTCACCATACACAAAAATCAAATCAAAATGGATTAAAGACTTAAATGCAAGATCTAAAACTAAAAAACTACGAGAAGAAAACATTAAGAAGTGCTCCAGGACATTGACATAGGCAAAGATTGTTTGGGCAGGATCTCAAAGCACAGGCAACCAAAGCAAACATAGACAAATGGGATTTTATCAAGCTTAAATGCTTCTGCGCAGCAATGGAAACAAATAGCAAAGTGAAGAAACAGCCACAGAATGCAAGAAGACATTTTCAAACTATCCATGTGACAAGACCAGAATGTATAAGAAGCCCAAACAACTCAATACCAAAAGATCATAAAAATAATATATTTTTTGAGACTCCGTTGCCAGGTTGGAGGGCAGTAGCATGATCTCGGCTCACTGCAACCTCTGCCTCCCGGGTTCAAGCAATTCTCCTGCCTCAACCTCCTGAGTAGCTAGGATAACAGGCACGCACCACCACACCCAGCTAATTTTTTGTATTTTTAGTAGAGACAGAGTTTCACCATGTTAGCCAGGATGGTCTCGATCTCTTGACCTCGTGATCTGCCCACCTCAGCCTCCCAAAGTGTTGGAATTACAGGCGTGAGCCACCACGCCTGGCAAATCTATTTTAAAAATAGGCAAAAGGTCTGAATAGACATTTCTCAAGAGAAGACATGGGAAAGTACTCAACATTACTAATCGTCATTGAAATGAAAATCAAAACTATTATGAGATATCATCTCACCCAGTTAGAATAATATTTATAAAAAGACGGAACAACAGATGCTGGTGAGAATGTGGAGAAAAGGGAACCCTTTTACACTGTTGGTGGGGATGTAAATTACTACAACAACTATGAAGATTAGTACAGAGATTTCTCAAAAACCTAAAAATTGATCTACATATGATCTAGCAATTCCACTACCACTTATATATCTAAAAGAAAGGATATATATATATATATATATATATATATAGACTGGTTAATGCAGAATTATTCACAACAGCCAAAATATAGACTCAACCTAAGTGTCCATCGATGGACTAACGGATAAAAAAAATGTGGTATATATACACAATGGAATATTATTTAGCCATAAAAAGTATGGAATTCTGTCATTGATAGTAACATGGATGGAAATGGCAGTTGTAAAGTGAAATAAGCCAGACACAGAAAGACAAATATTGCATGTTCCAATGATATAAGAAAGCTAAAATATCAAATCTCACGAAGATAGGAGTACACTGGTGATTATCAGAGATTAGAAAGGGTAGAGGAGAGGAGGGGTGAAGAGAGATTAATAGGTACAAACATATAGTTTGATAGAAGAAATAAGACTTAGTATTTGATAGATCAGTAGGATCAGTATAGTTCACAGTTTTCTATTGTATATTTCAAAATAGCTAGAAGAGAGTAATTGAAATGTTTCTAGCATAAAGACAAATATTTAAGGTGATACTATCCCAATTACACTGACTTGATCTTTACAAACTACGTGAATGTGTTAAATATTCACATGTACCCCAAAATATGTACATCTATTATGTATCCATAAAAAACAAAATTCATAAAATGGGAAGAACTAAATAAAATTAGAAATTTAGTTCCTGGGTTGTACTAGCCACTTTTTAATTTTTCTATAGCTACATTTGAATAGTGTCTACACTTATATGGAACATTTATATCATCTCAGAAAGTAATATTGGACAGAACTAATCTAGACCACATTTTTATCTCTAGGGAAAAAAACTCAATTTTAAAATTATATATCACGTTAAGAAGCTTTTAGATGCATATATCACAAACCCTGACTCAAACTGACTTAAATAACAAGGCTTAAACTCTCTTAAGTGCAAGCCACAAGGCAGGCTAGGTCTCAGATTAGGCCGAACCCAGTATTTCCATTTTATTTCTCTGGACTCCCCTTCACTGTCCTCTCATCTGAGTTGCTTCAAAAGAGCTTCCTTGGTGACAGAAAAAAATGGCTATGACACTTTTCAGCTTCATAGTCACACAACTTGAAATTAAAAGAAGAGAGAAAAGTACTTCTGATCTCTTCTGGGTCATAAAACTAATTCCTTAAAGTTCCAAACAATCCTGCTCCCTTGCATTCACCAACCCCATATATATCCCATATCCCTGCCTGACGGAGGAACTGATTCAGGCTGCCTGGCTAGGCCTATATTCCTGAACAATTCTTTCTAAAAGGGTGAGCTTGACGAGTCTTAGACCAAACACAACCTTCTCCGAGGAGTCTGGTTGTAGTAACCTGTTTGAAGCACTTGGACAACATGATATGATATGGTTTGGCTGTGTCTGCACCCAAATGTCATATTGAACTGTAGTTCCCATAATTCCCATGTGTTGTGGGAGGGACCCAGTAGGAGGTAACTGAATCATTGGGGTGGGTCTTTTTCATGCTGTTCTTGTGATAGTGAATAAGTCTTATGAGATCTGATGGTTTTATAAAGCTGAGTTCCCCTGCACATGTTCTCTCTTGCCTGCTGCCATGTAAGACGCCCTTTTGCTCCTTGTCTTCTGCCATGATGTGAGGCCTTGCCAGCCATGTGGAACCGTGAGTTCATTAAACCTCTTTCCTTTATAAATTACCCAGTCTCAGGAATGTCTCTATTAGCAGCATGAGAACAGAATAATATATGATGGAAGGACAGCTACCTGAAAATTTGAGGGTATCCTTATGGAAAAGCAAAGGGGATAATGAATGCTGGATAGGCAATCATAATGTCCACTATAGGAAGATAAAAACTTCATTTTATTTTACAACTTTTATACATTCACTAAGACTTCCTTTGAAACGTGACAATTTAGGATGCAGTGTTCCCACCCACTTGCCCCTAAAACACGCAAGCATAAAAATAAACAGCCCAAACATCTCTATTTTTAAATTGTGTGAGGTGTTGACACTTGAGTGGGTAGACAAAAGTGAGGCAAGTGACAAGGGTTATGCTACCATGGAAGAAAATTAAAATATAATATAAAAAGAAATATCTAATCTGGGGAGGAGGTTACAGAGAGGAATCCAAATTAACATATGTAAGAAAATATTCTGTCCCAAGGCAGATCTTTAA
The DNA here is from genome assembly GCF_001698545.2 of Rhinopithecus bieti. NCBI lineage: Eukaryota > Metazoa > Chordata > Mammalia > Primates > Cercopithecidae > Rhinopithecus > Rhinopithecus bieti. The sequence continues at coordinate 69,680 of NW_016810892.1, read as the reverse complement.
CAGTTCTCTCAACCATAATCTAATTTGTGTCCTCTAGAGTTAAAAAAAAAAATCTGATATATTAAGCAAGTCCCCAGAGATGGTCAATGTCAGTGCCAGAACTCAAACCAGACTGAACTCTCAAGTTCATTCCAAATCCCTTCATGACAGCCAGTATATCCAAGCCAAAGTCTACAGACCATATATTTTCTGTTCAAACCCAATATCAACATGCAGTAAGGAGCAAAGCATCATGAGCAAGGTACAGTGTTAAGTGCTGCTTGGGGAGAAAAGATATACACTTAAACATATACATCTGTGCATGGAAACATATACAGAGTGCTCAAGCAAAATTCAGACAAGGAGCTCCACTGGGGTGCAGAGGTGGGGAGAAAAGAAGAGGAGAAATCAGTAACTACAGTTCCAAAATAAATGAAACAAAAGGGGAAACGATTATGGATCTTGGTAAATACCAGGCAGTTTGGTGCTTCAGGCATATGAATCTGAGAAGAATCAAGATGCAAAGTTTTCAGAAGGAGAGTCTTAACTCCTCACTTATAAAGCACTTGGTAAATTATAAAATACTTCCACATTCATAAATTCCAATAGTAGCTACCATATAGTGTGTCAGATATTCTGCACGCACCGTCAATCCTCACTGTAGATGGTATCACAGTCTGCCCTTTGCAGATGAGGAAACTGAGGCTCATATGGGTCATATGATTCGACCACAGTCATATAGTGAAGGAGAAGAGAGGTAACTCAGACCCAGATCTGTCTGACCCTAAAGCCTGTGCTCTTTTCACTACATTGGGATTCCTTTCATTATTTTCCTTTACCCTCAAATTGATATTTAGAGTTAGTTAAGAGTGTGAAACTCTGTAATATTTCAACTGAATTGAGTTGAGCGTTACACAGTAAGGAGATCAATGCTTTGAAAAAGCATAACCAATAAAATGTTATTTGTAGGAAATGGGCGACAAAACTTTGTATTTTTGTAAATCACTGGCAAACACAGGCTATACATTCCTGGGTGATGAAGATGCCAGAGAAGTAGCATTGATCCTCTATGGAAAATCCAGAATCCCTCTGGAAAAAATGAAGGACATTTGGTTTTATGTGTATGATTGCCTGGAATTGCCCTTCCTCTACCCAGAGTGACGTCCATCCATATGAATGGAGAGACTACTGCAAAGGAACATATTCAGAAACAAATACAGAAGGAATTATGCTAGGATTCCAGAGGCATAGGATTGAGCCTTAAAAGTGAAAAGAGAGAGGAAAATAATATTCAGAGAAATAAAGTGCAGCTGTATATCTTAGGTTACCTAAACTAGCCTACAGTTCTTATCAATGGACAGACAGCAAGGGTTTAAGATTCTGAAGAAAGAAACGTACTATGAACACAGAACTTTCTCCATTGAATTGTAGTAGTTGCATACATCTGCCCTAGTATTATATTATGTTTTGCATTTACCCTATATACATGTGCTGAGTAACCACGTCCCTGAAAACATAAATAAAACCAAGGGGAGACACTAATGGCAAACTTCTTTCAAATGGAATTCTGTTGTTTTAAAACCTGATAGTTCTTTGCCTCAAATCCCAAACTTAATACCAACCCAAGTACATATTTGCAAAGGAATTGAAAGTAGGAAATATGAAGAAGATAGGTTGAATCTAACATCAGTGCTCCAAACATAGGAGCAACTGAAATCAAAATCCTCAAAAGTAAACATCCTAACACCAGAGCATAGCCAAATACTATTCTAGGTACTATTTTAAATACTTTTCTTGTTTCAGTGATTAAAATTGTTTTGCTCATTAAAAAAACAGAAAATATAGGCTAATAAACACTGTTAATAATTTATTATATACTCTTCCCAAATATTTGGAATACATTTTAAACAAAAATGGCATACTAGTATATAATACCTACAAACTGCTTTCTTGTGCCACATTATGTTGTGATTACACTTCCGTGTTAAGAATTAAAGGTTTACATTAAAACTTACAACAATTTAAATACAAGTTTGGGAACAACTGGAGTAAATGATCATAACTAAAATTAAAGTCGGGGAGAAGTTCAATCTGTCGTAAACATTTTAAAATACTATTTGAATATTAAGAAAATTTAAAAGAATTTTTTTTGAAAAACAGAAACTGATGTCAGGAAGGACAGAAATCAAAGATCTACTAGAAAAAAGAATTGGTGAAAATGCATTTATGTTTGTATTTACAAACTAAACTTTTAAATTTTATTGACAATCTGATTAAAATATTTTCAACACAGTAGCATATGTAAATCTTTAACTCTTTCAAAATAATATTTTAATTTTCAAGGTATTTGTATTCAGAGTATGAATAAAATATACTTTCTTTTAACATGGAAAGTATAATGGT
>NW_016810892.1:60247-64132 GCF_001698545.2 Rhinopithecus bieti | reverse complement strand
CTTTTTTTCCCTCCTCTGGATTCCAATGTGCTTATTTTCTGTCTGGTCAGTTTTCAATTAATCACCGCATAGCTAAATTGACATTTTAAGAAAAGTTAAGTAATCACTTATAAATTTTGTTCATCACATGAAGGTATGTGATTTCAATTGCTTTTGAAAGTTTTTATGGAATCTTGGAAGAGTCACAACCTGGGAAAATTAAAATTTCCGCTGTTTAAAAAATATCCCTTGGAGGATTTATTTGATATTTTGATATGAATTCCTCCACCACCATTAAGAAAAAAAAAAAAAGTAGTTTTAGTTACCTCTGATTGTATGGAGGACAAATACAAATTTAATTTAATCTGGTCATTGTGAGGGTGCCTTCTGAGCCCTTCCAGGTAACTCCAAAAGGAACTTTTAAGTCTGATTGGTTTAAATTTATGCAAAATGGTCTTTGTTGGATATAGTTCTTTGAATTGCTTATTTTTCTTAATTGGAAATTATCATTTTCAAGGACCCTTGACTGTCAGTCTTTCCTCCTCTCTTAGAATTTCTCTACTTCATCTTAATCTATCACTCATAATATGCACAGGTATTTTCATTGCATAAGAGCAAATAAGTAAGATTTTTAGCAAAAGAAATAAACTCCATTCACATACTCTACTTTTCCAATAACATACCATTCAGAGTGTAAATAATCTTATATCCTTCAGCGCTTCAAATTTCAAACAAGCTGAATTGCACTGAAATACGCCCAATATCAAAATATACCATCAACAACTTCAGAGAGGAACTGAATACTTACCTATTATCATAGAGTAAACTGCCTAACTTTTTACCTTTTTTTTATCAGGTTTATTGAATTATAATTACATACAATAAGGCCCACTATTTTAAATTTATAGTTTGATGTTTTGATAAACATACACAGTCATGTAAACACCATCAAGAATCAGAACATTTTTATCATCTAGAAAAGTTCCTTTATTTTCCTTTGTGGTCAATACGTGCTCTCCCAAATCTCCAGCCTCTGGTAATCACTAATTTGTTTCCTTTCCATGTAAGTTTGCCTTTATAGAATGTAATATAAATGGAATCATACAGTATGTGATGTCTCATACCTGACTTTATTCACTTAGCATCATACTTCTGAAATTTATCCATGTTGTCTCGGGTATTTGTAGTCCATTCCTATTTATTGCTGGGTATCATTGCGTTATATGAATATTAAAGTATCCATTTGTTATTTGATGAACATTACGTTTGTTTCCAGGTTTGGGTTGTTATGATTACAGCCTCTATGAACATTTGAGTTCAGGTCTTTGTGTAAACCTGTTTGTATTTCTTTTGGTAAATACTTAGAAGTGGGATTGTTAAATCATATGACAAAATATGTTGATCTTTATAAGAAAAAACTGCAAATGCTGTTTTCAAAGTGGTTTTATCATTTTGCATTCCTGACACCAACATAAGAGGCTTTCAGTTGTATCACAACCTCACGATCACTTGCTATTCTCAATCTTTTTAATTTTACCCATTCTAGCAGGTCTATGGCGGTATCTCAATATGGACTTAATTTGCATTTTTCTAATAAACAATGATGTTGAGCATCTTTTCATGTTCCTGTTTGCACTGGTACATCTTTGGCAAACTATTTAACGATGTTGTCTATGTTTTAAATTGGATCGTCTATCTTATTATCATTTTAAAATTCTTCATAAACTTGGAGTTCAAGTGCTTTTTTAGATTTGAGTTATGACTTTGTCGAATATTGTAGTGCATATCCCATTTAATATTCATCCAATGACTTTACAGGTCTAATTAGATAAGAACTGTACCACTCAAGGTCAAATTCCCAAAGAACACACCACCCAAAGATTAAATTCTATCAAGGCTATATCACCCAGAATTTAACTTCCAAAGCAGAGTACCACTCAATGGTCAAGTTCCATAAAAGCTATATCACCCAAATAGCAAATTCCGTGAGTGTGATATCACTCAGTATCCTAGGGAGAGAAGTAACTCCCATGTATTATACTCTAAGATCAATTACTGAATATTTATATCAAAGATGATCCAATTCTGTCATTCTTATCAGGGAATGTCTTATACCTTGAGAACCAAATTGCTTAGAATGTATACTGAGGGCAATACTTTGTTGTTGCTGTTGTTTGAGACGGAGTCTTGCTCTGTCGCCCAGGCTGGAGTGTAGTGGCGAGATCTCTGCATGCTCCTCCTCCTGGGTTCACGCCATTCTCCTGCCTCAGCCTCCCGAGTAGCTGGGACTACAGGCACCCGCCACCACACCTGGCTAATTTTTTTGTATTTTTAGTAGCGACGGGTTTCACCATGTTAGCCAGGATGATCTCGATCTGACTTCGTGATCCACCCGCCTCGGCCTCCCGAAGTGGTGAGATTACAGGCTTGAGCTACCACTCCCGGCCAGTGTTTTGTAATATTTAGCTTTACTCTATCAATATTTAGCTTTACTCTACCAAATGTGTACTTTTGAAGATTCAATAAATCTCACTAACTCCAGTTTTCCTTTTTTCCATCTCCAACTCAATTATTGGAACTGTTGGCCATGTTAATTTCATATGCCTGGTATCTGTTCTTGGCTTGTTTGTAATGTCTCTCCCCTAAGAATTACCCCTCTGTTCTGTCTAGAATACAGAGGCTAATACATTTTTTCAATATTTAGCTGTGTACTAGTCAGGCTGCTGGTATGAAGCAGATTTTGCACTCAAATGGGATAATAAAGGGACGATTTACAAAAGTATAGACAGTTGTAAGGGAAACCTACAAGTTATAATTCTATTATGCAATTATGCAAAAATGGGGGAGGGAGAAGTTGCTGGAACCTTAATAGAGTAACTATAGCTATAGGAGCAGTGGTCTGTTATAGACAAGATTCAACCAACCCTGTGGAGCCATGGCAGAAAACAAATCAAAGAAAAGCATAACCCAATCTTACTCTTCCCTAGGCCTCCATTCTCCTGATAGTGACTGCCACTGGAAAATTCCGACAAGAAGCCAGAGAGCAGGAGATCCCACTGATGCACTTTATAAAAAGGTTAGCCTCCTGGAACACAGAACAAGACAGAAGAGAGTGTAGAGTGGATCTGGATGAGACAAAGAAATGATCAACCATAAGCAGATACTCAATAAATATACTCTACTTGTTCAATAGTTACTCAAAGAGAACTCTGGATCTGTAGGGGAAATAAACTGTAAAATCATGAGAATTATAAGTGACCTCATGAAGAAAAAAATATTCCTCTTATTAAGTTAGATGTTCAAAAGGCTCTTTACATTTGGAAACATAGCCATTCTATGTAGCATAAATAGAACATATATTTAGGGATTTTTGTTTTATAACCAACTAAATATTACATTAAATTCTTTACATTTGAAGACTGGAGGAAGTAGAATTAGGGAAAAGCAGCACTGTTTGAATTTTATTTCTTTACCTATGAATATTTGGTAAAAACATCACTGTCGCTATCTGAACTACATACTTCTATGCTAAAACTGCATAAATGTTCTCAAGATTTTCATTTTATAAAAGTGTTAATTTATCTCCTTAATCTGACATTTATACATGACTTTCAAGAAAATATATCAAAAATGGGCCAGGCACAGTGGCTCAAACCTAGCACTTTGGGAGGCAGAGGCAAGTGGACCATCTGAGGTCAGGAGTTCAAGACCAGCCTGGCCAACATGGTGAAACCTCGTCTCTACCAAAAATACAAAAATTAGCCAGGCATAGTAGTCTGCCTGTAATCCCAGCTACTCATGAGGCCGAGGCAGGAGAATCACTTGATTCCAGGAGGCAGAGGTTTCTGTGAGCCGAGATTGCGCCACTGCACTCCAGCCTGGGCAACAGACCAAGACTCCATCTCA
>NW_016810892.1:47436-60079 GCF_001698545.2 Rhinopithecus bieti | reverse complement strand
AAAAAAAAAAAAAAAAAAAAAAAGAAAGAAAGAAAACATATCAAAAATGACATGGAATTAGGTATTTGGTAGAGTTAGGTTGGCTCTATCTTTACTAGTGATATGACTTATAAGAAAATATTTAACCTTTCTAAGAAAATTAATTCCCATCTGAAAAAAATAAAAAAGAAAAATATTAATGACTGCCTCTCAGGAGTGGAGTAAAACTTAAGTAATGTGTGAAGAACTTTTCATCAATATATCTGAACCATTGTAGTCCTATACAAATACTACCCTCACTCCCATTAACATTTGAGGGCAAAATTTCTTTTGTTCCTAGTGAAAGCACTGTAGATACCACTTGCAAAATAATTATAGACCCAGATATGTGAGCATTCTGGCCTATGATATTTGAGTCTGGTGCTCTACTCCAATTAGCTTCTTTTCTACACATATTCTGGGCTTACATTCTAATTTCTTCAGCCTTGGGGAAAAAAACAGTAACATTTTGGATCCTATAAAATTCTTCAAATCACCAATAGAAAATACGATAGAAAATAACTCTTTCCTTAAATCACTAACTAAATGGAGATGGGAAGTAAAGTAAGAACACAGGGAAATTGATAACTTCTAAAAATGGCCACTGGACCAAGGAAGCAAATCACACGTATATATAACATGAATGATCATCACCATAACCCAGAAGGCTAGACTAAGGGGATGCCCTCATCCTTGGGAAGAACAATAACATTTAGACTAACAAAATCCACACACTTTCTTTAAAAATAGATATTCTCTATGTATCCTACTCCTCTCAAATTTTGCATGTGGCAATTTAAAGTTAAAGATTAGTAGCAAAGATTGTGATTTTACCATAAATATTTGCTCATCAAGTACACAGATAGGATTTCAAAAATAGCTAAGTAAAATATCTGAGCAATTTTTTATTGTTAATCCCCAAAGCAAGATCATGTGAAATGTTTTAAATTCTAATTGTGAAAATGATTTAAATGTTTGCATGTACATTTTGCTTAATTTTTGTTATTCATTGTTTCTGTAAGCACCCCTCGAAATATAACAGTGATATCTTTTTCATTTTACCTACCAGATAAATTTAACACCAATTACTAAGTAACTGCACAATGTGATGTTGGGAAATACAAAAGCATTAATATTTTGACATTTGATTATTGCTATCTACTAGTGGTTACAGAAACTTAGGTAAAGATATATAACATTCTGTGAAACACCTGCATTTATCCCTGACATGCAAGGTAAATTTGTAAAATTGATGTGTTACATGAAGTAGTAAGCCCACTACTGCTCAAGCTGAATTAAAAAGTAACCTACCCAGGGCTTCCTGGCCCAAGAAAGAAGTAGACCAGGCAATTGATTGAAGATGCTATCAACAGGACCTTTTCCTATGCTTTGGAATTGAAATATATAAATAAATGATGTCCCCTCAAAAGAATCATAGCAGAAGAGGAAGTACGGAAAATTTCAAAATAACCAACTGAAAGAGGTGGGAGGTTGTTAAATTTCTGACAAGAATAAACCATCTCACCTGCTAATTTCCTCCAACTGAAATTATATCTAAACTACTGCTTCAATTTTAAATAATAATAGGCACTATTTATTGAAGAAAGAGCATTATATACATTGTGTTGTTTAATCTTCAATATAATCCTATGAGGTGTATGTTATGGTTCCTATTTTATAAATTAGAAGATTGAAAGTCAGGGACATTAAAAACATGTAGCTGGGATTACAGGTGCCTGCCACCACACCAGGCTAGTTTTGTATTTTTAGTAAAGACTGGGTTTCACCATCTTGGCCAGGCTGATCTTGAACTCCTGGCCTCATGATCTACCCACATCAGCCTCCCAAAGTGTTAAGATTACAGGCATGAGCCACCATGCCCGGTCCAAGTGCTTCTTAAGATAGGTAACATTTTAGGACAGAAACAACTAAATAATTGCATCATGACAACCTTATATTATTAGTAGATTTCAAAAGAGTACAACAATGATAAAAAGATTAATATTGGTTAATTATAAAAGCTAGGTATATTGATGTCTCTCATATTTTATGTCAAGCTCTATTATCTTCATTGTAAATTGTTTTCAAAATTAAGAGTATAACAAAAACTACAAATTTAAAAATAGATCAACATTTAGTATATCAGATACTCTGTCATCAGAATGACAGAGTAAGGAACTCTGAAAATCCATCTCTTCATAAAAGCAATGAGAAAGAACACTTGCAAAAATTATCAAAATCAACTTTTTCAAAATGCTGTAAATTAAAAACTGCAGCAATTCAGTGAATGTTCATTCAAGGAAAGCAGGTAAAATTCAGTAAGAAGAGCAAATTTTGTGGCATTTTAACTTGCCCTAATCCTATCTCCTTTTTCTAGCACTGCAGTAGCCTTAAAAACCAACAGCCTCTCAATGATGATAACTGTGAAAACCTTGAGCCTAGTAGCCATTAGAGAAGGGAGAATGGGTTTGGAGCTCCCTAAAGATCTAACCCTAAAGAATATATCTGACCTGACTAGCAGCACTTGAAAAGCACCATTTTCAGAGTTTATCATTATTTGACCTAACTCAGAGGTCAGTCTTTGCAAACTGACCTATCCCAGGGTATTTGTCCAAAAAAAAAAAAAAAAAAAAAATCACGCAATTATTCAACTTCCTGGCTAAGGCAGGGTTACCAGTTGGGCTAACAAGGGGATGACCGAAAAATTGAAAAAGGAATAAAAAATGGGAAACAAAGTGTCCACAGGGACGTTTAAAAGTTCTGACATATTACTGGGATCTAGAAAACCACAAACATTTGAAGGGTTGTGTACATACCCAAGAAAGACCTAAGAACATATAATTTCTCACCTCTGGCTCACCTTGAGTCCCTGCACAAGAAGAAAGTTAAAGCTAAGGCAGAATTGTAGACTGCCAGTTGGAGCATTCAAGACATTTTGCAACACACACACACACACACACACACACACACACACACAGACACAGCCCCTCAGCAAAGGCTGGGAGACTTAGGATACAGGACATTTTAGGAAATTTCTGTTCAATCATGAGCTGACCATTAGGCTTACGAGGCAGAGACAACAGTAGACAATTAAAACAAAAAACGCAAGCTACAGAATTACTGCAGGAATGTCACTAAACGAACTAACTGCAACAAATAATAATAACAACAAACCCTGGAGGTGGGGGGCAATTTCCAGAGTTACCACATTATTTTAAATGTTCAGTTTCACCAAAAAAATTTAAGGCACCCAAAGAAGCAGGAAAGTATAAGCAATACACAGGGGAGAAAATAATTAACAGAAACTATTTCTACAAAAGCCCAGACTGTAGACATATTAGAAACAGACTTTAAATCGGCTATTATGTTAAAATAATTTTTAAAAACTATATCTAAAGAGTTAAAGTATGATCAAAATTGTTCCTACTTCACACCAGATATAAAAATTAACTCAATATAAATCACAGAACTTTATATTTCTTATAAATATAAGAAATAAAACTATAAAACTCTTAGGAAAAAGCATAGGAGTAAATCTTTGTGATCTTGGCTTAGGCAATAGTTTATCTGATATGACACCAAAAGTACAAACAACCTAATAAAAATAGATGTCGACTCCATCAATATTAAAATTTTTTATACTACAAAGAATGCCATCAAGAAAGTAAAAAAAAAAAAAAAAGCCATAGAATCGGAGATATTTGCAAATTATACATATGTCTATATGTGTGTATCTATATGTTATATATAACTATATATTATAGCTGTTATATATCTATATAGAGATATGTATTATATATCTATATGTAGATATGTTATATATCTCTATATATACATATAGATGTTATATATATATCTATATATACTCAAAAGATACTCAAAATTAGTCATCAAGTAAACACAAATTAAAACTACAATGATGTACCACTTCCCACTCACTAGAATGACTATGATCTAAAGAAGATAATAATAAGTGTTGACAACCATGTGGAGAAATTAAAAGCCTCATGCATAGCTGGTAGGAGTGCAAAATGGTGCAGCTACTTAGGAAACAGTTTGGCTGTTTCTCAAAGTTAAACATAGTTAAGCCATATGAACCTGCAATTTCTTACCTATGTATATTCCCAAGAGAACTGGACACATGTGTCTGCACAAAAACTTGTATGTGAAGGTCTACAGCAGCTATTATTAATATTTTATACTGACCATTTTAATTAAATATGACCTAAATAGAGATATCATATTCTATAATAGGATAACATGACTCAATGTCATAAAGATGTCAATTCCCTACAAAGTTATCTATTGATTCAATGAAATTTCAGTCAAGTTTCAGGAGGATTTTTTAAAATTTTAAAGGAATTTGAAAAGCTCTTGAAATAGAGTTTAAAATGTACATGAAAATATTAAAACCTAAGAATAAACAAAAAAAAATTGAAAAGGAGGACAAGAAAGAGGACAAGGACAAAGAGTGGAGGAAAAAGAAGGAAGCAGAGAGTGTTGCCCTAGTATATATTAGAACTTATATTGAAACTAGAATAATTAATACCAAGTGGCACAGGAACTCTGATGGGCAAACAGGCAGTCTAATAGAATACATTGTCCAGAAATAGATCTTCAGAAAATGAAAACTTGATACTTGACAGAAGTGTCTTTGCAGTCACCTGGAAAAAACTAATTGTTCAAAAAGTGGTACTGAAAAAATGATTGTCCATATCAACAAATAAATGAAATAGGATTAAACCATTTGCAAAAATTAATTATCATTGTTAGAAACCCACATACATAGGGGAAAATAAAGCAGAATATTTTATGATCTTGAGGTAGGGAATGATTATTGAAATAAGACTTTAAAAAGTAAATTATAAAAGATGAATAAATTAATCAAAAACGAAGTGCAAGTCACAAACTGGGAAAGAGATTTGCCACACTTAAGAGAAACAAAATATTAAATATGGAGACCAGCTGTGAACAGTGGCTCACTCCTATATTCCAGCACTTTGGGAGACCATGGTGGGAGAACTGCTTGAGCCCAGCAGTTCGAGACTAGCCTAGGCAACATAGCAAGACCCCATCTCTACAAAAATGAAATTTAAAAATTAGCCATGTGTCGTGGCACATTCCTGTAGTCCCAGTTACTTAGGAGGTTGAGGCAAGAGGATGGCTTGAACCCAGGAGATCAAGGCTGCAGGGAGCCATGATCACATCACTGTACTCCAGCCTGGGCAACAGAGTAAAAACTACATAGATAGAGAAAAAATACATAAATAATACCTTAAATTCTATAAGAAAATAATATATACATAATGCAGTAGTATTCAGTCACAAAAAAAGAATGAAATTATGTCTTCAGTAGCAACATGGATGAAACTGGAGGCCATTATCTAAAGTGAAACAACTCAGAAATGAAAAGTCAAATACCATGTGTCTCTCAGAAGTGGGAGCTAAATAATGGGTACACATGGCCATAGAGTATTGAATAATAGACCTTGGAGACTCAGGAGGAGGGAGTTTGGGAGGGTGGTGGGTAATGAGAGATTACTTAATGAGTACAATACACATTATTCCACTAATAGAAACACTCAAAGCCCAGAATTAAACACTTTACATACATACATTTTATATTAAATCCTTTACAGAAAAACAAATGCTGAGAGATTTTGTGACCACCAGGCCTGCCTTACAAGAGCTCCTGAAGGAAGCATAAAACATGGAAAGGAAAAACCGATACCTGTCCCTGCAAAAATATACCAAATTGTAAAGACCATTGACACCAGGAAGAAACTACATCAACTAACAGGCAAAATAACCAGCTAGCATCATAATGACAGGATCAAATTCACACATAACAATATTAACCTTAAATATAAATGGACTAAATGCCCCAATTAAAAGACACAGACTGCAAAATTGGATAAAGAGTCAAGATGCATTGGTGTGGTATTCAGGAGACCCATCTCACATAAAAGGACATATACAGGTTCAAAATAAAAGGATGGAGGAATATTTACCAAGCAAATAGAAAGCCAAATAAGGCCTGGGGTGGCAATCCTTGTCTCTGATAAAACAGACTTTAAGCCAACAAAGATCAAAAAAGACAAAGAAGGCCATTATATAATGGTAAAGGGATTGATGCAACAAGAAGAGCTAACTATTTGAAATATTTATGCACCCAGTACAAAAGCACCCAGATTCATAAAGCAAGTTCTTAAAGACCTACAAAGAGACATAGACTCCCATACAATAATACTGGGAGACTTTAACACACCACTGTCAATATTAGACAGATCAATGAGAGAAAATTAACAAGAATATTCAGGACTTGAACTCAGCTCTGGACCTAGTGGACATAGATATCTACAGACCTCTCCGCCCCAAATCAGCAGAATATAAATTCTTCTCAGTACCACATTGCACTTATTCTAAAATTGACCATGTAATTGGAAGTAAAACACTCCTCAGCAAATGCAAAAGAACAGCAATCATAACAAACAGATTCTCAGACCTCAGCGCAATCAAATTAGAACTCAGGATCAAGAAACTCACTCAACTACCTGGAAACTGAACTACCCCAACTACCCCACAACTACCTGGAAACTGAACCTGCTCCTGAATGACTACTTGGTAAATAAAGAAATTAAGGCAGAAATGAATAAGTTCTTTGAAACCAATGAGAACAAAGATACAACATAACAAAATCTCTGGGACACAGCTCAAGCAGTGTTTAGAAGGAAATTTATAGCACTAAATGCCCACAGGAGAAAGCAGAAAAGACCTAAAATTGACACCCTAACATCAAAATTAAAAGAACTAGAGAAGCAAGAGCAAACAAACTCAAAAGTTAGCAGAAGACACTGAAGGAAATAGAGACACGAAAACCCTTCTAAAAATCAATAAATCCAGGAGCTGGTTTTTTGAAAAGATTAACAAAATATACTGCTACCCAGACTAATAAAGAAGAAAAGAAAAAAGAATCAAATAGACACAATAAAAAATGATAAAGGGGATATCACCACTGATTCCACAGAAATACAAACTACCATCAGAGAGTACTATAAACTCCTGTATGCAAGTAAACTAGAAAATCTAGAAGAAATTGATAAATTCCTGGACACATCGACTCTCCCAAGACTAAATCAGGAAGACGTCGAATCCCTGCATAGAACAACAACAAGTTCTTAAATTGAGGCAGTAATTAATAGACTACCAACAAAAAAGAAGCCCAAGACCAAATGGATCACAGTTGAATTCTACCAGAGGTACAAAGAGGAGCTGGTACCATTCCTTCTGAAACTATTCCAAACAATGGAAATAGAGGGACTCCTCACTAACTCATTTGATGAGGCCAGCATCATCCTGATACCAAACTCTGGCAGAGACACAACAACAACAAAAAAAGAAAAAGAAAATTTCAGGCCAATATCCCTGATGAAAATTGATGTGAAAATCCTTAATAAAATACTGGCAAACCAAATCCAGCAGCACATCAAAAAGGTTATCCACCAAGATCAAGTCAGCTTCATTCCTAGGATGCAAGGCTGGTTCAACATACACAAATCAATAAACATAATCCATCACTTAAACAGAACCAATGACAAAAACCACATGATTATCTCAATAGATGCAGAAAAGACCTTTTATAAAATTCAATGCCGCTTCATGCTAAAAACTCTCAATAAACTAGGTATTGATGGAACATATCTCAAAAAAGTAACAGCTATTTATAACAAACCCACAGCCAATACCATACTGAATGGGCAAAAGCTGAAAGCATTCCCTTTGAAAACCAGCACAAGACAAGGAGGCCCTTTGTCACCACTATTGGGGGAAACAGCCCCCAATATTTCAACGTAGGTTCTTTTCTATTTTCCCTAAGTGTTGGCCGGTCTGAGAAACAAAGAGTACAAAAGAAAGAAATTTTACAGCTGGGCCTTCGGGGATGACATCACCTATTGGTAGGTTCCATGATGCCCCTTGAGCCACAAAACCAGCAAGTTTTTATTAGGGATTTCAAAAGGGGAGGGGGCTATGAACAGGGAGTAAGTCACAAAGATCACATGCTTGAAAGGGCAATAAAAGATTACAAGGGTAGAAAGGCAGAGCAAGATCACAAGGCCAGGGCAAAATTAGAATTACTGATGAGCTTCCATGTCCTGCTGGGCATGCATTGTCATTGATAAACATCTTAACAGGAAACCAGGTTCGAGAGCAGACAACCGATGTGACTAGAATTCTCCAGGCTGGAATTTCCCAATCCTAGTAAGCCGGAGGGCGCTGCAGGAAACCAGAGCATAATCCATCCCTTATCTTCAACCGCATAAGACAGACACTACCAGAGCAGCCATCCATAGACCCACCCCTGGGAATGCATTCCTTTCCCAGGGTTATTCTTTGTTGGGAAGAGAATTCAGCGACATTTCTCCTTTTCACTTTCTGCAAGAAGAGAAATATGACTCTGTTCTGCTCAGCCCCACGGGCAGTCAGACCTTATGGTTATCTCCCTTGTTCCCTGAAAATCGCAGTTATCCTGTTATTTTTTAGGATGCCCAGATTTCATGTTGTTCAAACACACATGTTTTACAAATAATTTGTACAGATAACGCAATCATCACAGGGTCCTGAGGCGACATACATCCTTAGATAGTAAAGGTGACGGGATTAACAGATTAAAGACAGGCATAGGAAATTATAAGAGTAGTGATTGAGGAAGTGATAAATGTCTATCAAATCTTCACAAATTATGTTCAGAGACAGCAGTAAAGACAGGCATAAGAAATTATAAAAATAAAAGAACTAATAAATGTCCATGAAATCTTCACAATTTATGTTCTTCTGCCATGGCTTCAGCTGGTCCCTCCATTTAGGGTCCCTGACTTCCTGCAACACACCACTCCTATTCAACATAGTTTTGGAAGTTCTGGCCAGGGCAATCCGGCAAGAGAAAGAAATAAAGGGTCTTCACATAGGAAAAGAAGAAGTCAAATTGTCTCTGTTTGCCAATGACTGATTATATATTTACAAAACCCCATCGTCTCAGCCCAACATCTCCTTAAGCTGATAAGCAACTTCAGCAAAGTCTCAGGATACAAAATCAATGCACAAAAAACACAAGCATTTCTATACACCAATTATAGACAAAAAGAGAGCCAAATCATGAGTGAACTCCCATTCACAATTGCTGCAAAGAGAATAAAATACCTAGGAATAAAACTTAAAAGGGATGTGATGGACCTCTTCAAGGAGAACTACAAACCAAGGAAATAAGAGAGGACACAAACAAATGAAAAAACATTCCATACTCATGGGTAGGAAGAATCAGTATCCTGAAAATGGCCATAATGCCCAAAGTAATTTATAGGTTCAATGCTATCCCCATCAAGCTACCAATGACTTTCTTCACAGAATTAGAAAAAACTACTTTAAACTTAATATGGAACCAAAACAGAGCCTGCATAGCCAAGACAATCCTAAGCAAAAGAACAAAGCTGGAGGCATCATGCTACCTGACTTTGAACTATACTACAAGGCTACAGTAGACAAAACAGCATGGTACTGGTACCAAAACAGATATACAGGCCAATGGNCCAAAGTAATTTATAGGTTCAATGCTATCCCCATCAAGCTACCAATGACTTTCTTCACAGAATTAGAAAAAACTACTTTAAACTTAATATGGAACCAAAACAGAGCCTGCATAGCCAAGACAATCCTAAGCAAAAAGAACAAAGCTGGAGGCATCATGCTACCTGACTTTGAACTATACTACAAGGCTACAGTAGACAAAACAGCATGGTACTGGTACCAAAACAGATATACAGGCCAATGGAACAGAACAGAGGCCTCAGAAATAACACCACACATCTACAACCATCTGAACTTTGACAAACCTGACAAAAACAACCAGTGGGGAAAGGATTCCTTATGTAATAAATGGTGTTGGGAAAACTGTCTAGCCATATGTAGAAAACTGAAACTGGACCCCTTCCTTACACCTTATACAAAAATTAACTCAAGATGGATTAAAGACTTAAACGTAAGACCTAAAACCATAAGAACTCTAGAAGAAAGCCTCAGCAATACCATTGAGGACACTGAATGTTAAGCATGTGAATTGACAGAAATATATTGTTAGACAACTGCCATTAAAGATGTAAATTACAACCACTTCAGAAACAATTGAACAACAGGTTTGAACTGTGCAGGTCCCCTCCTCCTCCTTAGCTTTCCTCCTCAGCTTTCTCCTCCTCCTCCCTAGCTTTCTCAATGTGAAGATGATAAGAATGAAGAACAATACAACAATCCAGTTCCACTTAATGAATAGTCAATACATATTCTCTTCTTATAATTTCCTTAATAACACTTTCTTTTTTCCAGCTTACTTTATAATAAGATATAATATATAATATATATACATAACATATGTTCATTGACTATGTTATCAATAAGGCTCTGATAAATGTTAGGCTATTAGTAGTCATTTTTTTTTTTGGGGGGGGGGGGAGGGAGCCTCACTCTGTCACCCATGCTGGAATTCAGTGGTGCAATCTCAGATCACTGCAACCTCCGCCTCCCAGGTTCAAGGTATTCCCCTGCCTCAGACTCCCAAGTAGCTGGGACTACAGGCGTGTGTCACCATGCCCAGTTTTTTTTTGTATTTTTAGTAGAGATGGGGTTTCCCCGTGTTAGCCAGGATGATCTCGATCTCCTGACCTCATGATCTGCCCACCTTGGCCTCTCAAAGTGCTGGGATTACAGGCATGATCCCTGCACCTAGCCCAAATTTTTGAAAGTCAAAAGTTATGTGTGGATTTTCATCTGCATGGGGAGTTACATGTGGCTTCTTCAAGGGTCAACTGTATATCCTATTCATTCTGTTTTTCTGGAGAAACCTGACTATACAATAGTTTTTAAAGCTCAAAGGCAAATAAAACTTAAGTAATATATTGCTTAGGAATAGAAATGCATACATGATAGAATTTTTTTAAGCAAGGAAATGATGAAGACTAAATTCAGGATAGTTGATTAATTCTTAGGAACAGAAGAGGAATAAGTGTTGGTATATTAGTTCATTTTCATGGTGCTGATAAAGTCATACCTGAGACTGGGCAATTTACAGAAGAAAGAGGTTTATAGATTTACAGTTCCACATGGCTGAGGAGGGTTCACAGTCATGTTGGAAAGTGAAAAGCATGACTCACATGGCGACAGACAAGAGAAGACAGCTTGTGCAGGGAAACTCCCTGTTTTAAAACCTTCAGATCTTGTGAGACTTATTCACTATCACGAGAACAGAAAGGGAAAGACCCGCCCCCATGATTCGATTACCTCCCACTTGGTCCCTCCCACAACATGTGGGAATTCAAGATGAGATTTGGGTGGGGACACAGCCAAAACATATCAGTTGGTAATGTTCTAGTTCATAAGATCAATCAACAGTCATAGCTATTCATTTTTATGCTTTGAAATATTCATTGGCATCAAATATTTCATCATTTCAATTAGAAAAAACACAATGATAAATTTTCAAATTTGCAATCATTATAGAAGAATTTAGAACATCTTCCAGAACTTAAGAGATCAGGTGATTGAAAAAAATTAAGTAAAAATAAGTTTTATTTAATAGTTCCACATAGTAACATCAAATTTTACACCCAATAAATGGTGAATTTGTATTATTTTCAACTAAAAAATGGGATATTTACATGCTCTAGAATGTCAATCAGGGTCCTGTCAGAAGATAGAAACTATATTAGCATATTAGGCCCAAAAGGAAATTTTGATAAAATTTAAAAATAAAAACAAACATCACATTTTCTAATCACAATTCAGCAACACTGTAAACTAAAACTTAAATGCTCCAACTTACTTCTTATCTTGGAAACAAAATTAAAGCATCCATGTATTCATTTTCCATTGCTACCATAACAAATTATCACATTTTAGTAGCTTACAACAACACAAATTTATTACTTTACAGTTCTGCAGATCAGAAGTCTGAAATGGGTCTTGATACACTCTCAAGATGATGACAGGCTGCTTTCCTTTCTGGAGGCTCTAGGGAAGCATGTTTCCTGTTTATTCTAGGGAAGCATGTTTTGTGTTTATTCAGGTTGTTGGCAGATTTCAGTTTCTTGTAGTTATAGGACTGGGGTCTTGATTTTCTCACTCACTATAAGCCAGGGGTCATTCCCAGATTCTAGAAGCCAGCACATTCCTTGGCTCATGGCCTCTTTCTTCCATCTTTAAAACCAGCAATTGTGGGTCAAGCCTTCTCATGTTGCATTTCTCTCACCCCTTCTTCTGCCTCTCTCTTCTGCTTTTAAGGGCTCGTGTGATTATTTTAGGCCCTACTGGATAGGATAAGGAGGACAATTCCAATCTAAAGGTCCATATCTTAATCATATCTAAAAAGTCCCATTTGCCATGTTCCCAGAACTAGGTCATGGATGTCTTTGGGGATCATTATTCTCCCTACCATAATTTGATTGGCACAAAGAAAATTAGAGTTGACCACACGTACTTATGAGGAGGATGAAAGGAAACAGTATTGTTGTTTATACAGTATTGAAACTGTATAAATATATATATACAGTATGTTATATATATTTATATAAATACATAATAT
>NW_016810892.1:0-44150 GCF_001698545.2 Rhinopithecus bieti | reverse complement strand
ATATATAATACATAAATATATAATTATATGTAACATAAATCATATATACATGTTATATGTAATGGGTAAATAATAACTAAAACTTGACACATAAAACCAGCAAGAAAATTCAAACAATTAACAAGAACTCATTTTTCCATGACCCATTAATTACAGAACAATTAAACAACTACATGAAAATTACAACTGCCTACATATTAGAAATGCATTTCAACTCACCTAGGGGTCTAACACACTTTTAAGTGGATACACAAACATTTTATTAACTGAAGAGAAAAAAACACTGCCTATTAAATTCATGTACTACGGCTTATAGAGCTATCTACAGAATTCTCACCTCCATGATTCCTTGCAAAACAAGTGAAAATTTAAAGTATAGAGTCCCTCTTTAACCATGTAAGTGATAAAGAGTTAATATCCAGAATATATAAAGAATTCCTATAACCCAATAACAACAAAAAAACTGATCTGATTTTAAAATGGACAAAGAATTTACATAGAGATTTCTCCAAAGAAAACATGCATATGGCCAAGAAGCACAGGAAAAGATGCTCAACATCAGTAATCATCCAGAAAATGCAAATCAAAACCACAATGAGCTATCACCTAACCCCCATGAGGATAGCCACTATTAAACACACACACACACACAACAGTGTTAGTGAAGATGTGGAGAAACTGGAATCCTTGTGAGCTGTTGGTAAGAATATAAAAGAGTGCAACTGCTACGAAAAACAGTATGGAGTTTCCTGAAAAAACTAACAATAGAACTACAATATGATCTAGAAATCCCATCTCTGGGTAAATATCCAAAAGAATTAAAAACAAGATCTCAAAGCGATATTGGCACACCCATGTTCGTTGCAGCATTATTCACAATTGCCAAGGGGATGAAGCAACGTAAACGTCCATCAAAAGATGAATAAATAAAATATGGTATGGCATATATGTGAATATTATTCAGCCTTTAAAAAGAAAGAAATCCTGTCATGTGTTATACAACATAGATGAATACTGAGGACCTTATGCTAAGAGCAGGTAGCAAAAAGCCAGTCACAAAAAGACATGATTCCACTGCACGATTCTACTTATGAGGTATCTAAAGTGGTCAAAATGAAAGAAATAGAAAATAGAATGGTGGTTGTCAGGGGTCGACCTGACAGGGAGTGGGATTTAGAGGGTTGTTGTTTAATGTATGTAGGGTTTCAGTCATGTGGGGAATGGGTGGGTCTGGGGATCTGTTGCACAACAATGTACATGTGGTGGACAATATTGTACTATACACTTGGAAATGGTTGGGAAGGCGAATTTTATGTTGTGTGTGTCTTTTTTAATATCTTTATGTGTTTCTTTGCCACAATAAAAAGAGAGGGCAGGACGGAAGAGTATCTCTGTTATTGGCCAAGAATGATACAATTTGTTTCCTTAATCCCTATAGTAAAACCACAGGCATAAGAAAAAAAAAAGAACCACTGACAAATACTATATATTTATGACTAGTATGAAATTTACGTGCATTTTTAGCATTATGCAATAATTGCTTTGCATCACACGTTCCAATTAACCTATATTTATAAGATTCCATTCCAAAAAAAAAAAAAGATTCCATTCCAGTGGGAGTGTTCACATAACTTTTAAAGTAATTGTTACAACTGAAAACTTTCCTGTACTTTCCAAACTACTGGGTTTTTATCTCGGCATGCTTTTATTTATGAGGTCCATCTCCAGTATATGTTATCATATATCTTTGAATAAATAAATATCAGAGAAATAAAGGTATTCCCACACTATATATTTATTTATAGGGTTAGTCTCAGAAATGTTTAGTGTATGTAGCCATCTTCATCAATGATCTTAGCTAAATCTTCTGGATAACTTATGGCAGCTTCTACAAAAAAGCACTTGCTGTTTCTCCTTGCACTTTTATGTTATGGACATGTCTTCTTTCCTTAAACCTCATAAGCCAACCTCTGCTAACTTCCAACTTTTCCTCTGAAGCTTCCTTGCATCTCTCAGTCTTCACAGAATTGAAGAGACTGAGGTCCCTGCTCTGGATTAGGCTTTGGCTTAAGGCAATGCTGTGCTGATTTGATCTTCTATCCAGACCACTAAAACTTTCTCCATATTAGCAACAAGTGTGTTTCACTTTATTATCATTCATCTGTTCATTAGATAGCATTTTAATTTTCACCTAAGAATTTTCCTTTGCATTTACAACTTAGCTAACTGTTTGGCATGAGTGACCTAGCTTTCAGCCTATCTCAGCCTTTTAACGTGCCTTCCTCACCAAGCTTCATTATTTCCAGCTTTTGATTTCAAGGGAGAGATGTACAACTCTTCCTTTCTCTTGAACACTGAGAGGCCACTGTAGGGTTATCAATTGGTCTAATTTCAATATTATTCTGTCTCCGGGAATAGAAAGGCCCAAGCAGAGGAAGAGAAACAGAGAAACAGCCATTTAGTGGAGCAGTCAGAACACACACATTTATTAATTAGGTTCACCGTATTATATGGGAATGATTCATGGCACCCCAAAACAATTGCAATAATAACATCGAAGATCACTGATCACAGATCACCATAGCAGACATAATAATAATGAAAAAGCTTGAAATATTGAGAGAATTAACAAAATGTAACACAGAGACACAAGTGAGTACATGTTGTTGGAGAAATGATGCCAATAGACTTGCTAGATGCAGAGGTGCCTCAATCCTTCACCGTATAAAAAATGCAACATCTACGAAATTCAATAAAATAAAGCATGCCTATAAAAACAATTTCTTAAACTAGTTCTCTAGAAACAGAAACTTTGGAAAGTCTTTTTATTAAAAAACTATTAATAATGAATTCAGAACAAGAAAAGGAATATTGGGTCTTTTTTTAAAGTTAAAGATAATAACATAAAATTTATTCTAATGGGTTGGGGAAGGGGAAATTAGATGAAATGGATAATTATAGAAAATTTCCCAGAAAAGCTTAAACTACTAATTTTGAGTTTAAAAATAGATAGGAAGCCTCAATTAGACAATAGTAAAAAATTTTACTGAAAGCAAATCAATATCTACCCTCTCTGCAAAATGCACATGCCCAGTTTTACTAGTCAGTTTTGCGAAATTCAAAAAGAACAGATAACTCCTTGTTATTTAAATTTGTTCAGAGCACAGAAATAAAGATGAAAAGCTTCCCCAAAATTGTGTCAAAATTATTTACAAAAAAACTAAAAAGTCCTCCTACTCATTAATAGAGATTTTTATAATGATAAATAAACACCAGCAAATCAGAACAGCATTAGATCATGTTAGGGTTTATCACAAGAAAGAAAAGTTAAGCAGTAATATATCCATTAATATAATTCAATTCATTAACATATTGGCTTTAAAATATGATAATCATGACAGACACTATTCATGTAATTTCCCCAGCTGGTGGATGTAACCTGAGTGAGCACCATCTCCACCCACAAATTATTGGATGAATGCTACAATGTTACACCTATTGAAGAATATACTTTTTGGGAAAGGGGGAATTTATAAATGCCAGGAACCAGAAATGAAGAGACGGCATAAGTGGAAATCCCTAATCCTTTCAACATGACACAGTGAGACAAACCAAGCCAGAGCACTGCTAACCCAGTAGACCCAGAGGTCTACTGCCAACCTCTACTATCACCTCCACAACCTCATCTCTCCTCCTGATAATTCAGTCATGAGAGTCAGTCTTGTGGGTGGGGAGAGCACTCAGATTGCCTAGCATCAGGTTTTCTGGATTTGGAGCAAAAGCAGTTTAGAGGAATTGCCTCAGTAGGTCAGCTACCTGTCTTACTAAAGATATTAGGGAGGTAAGATGCTCTAGTTTCTCCTGCAAAGGTGGGGCAGAGAGAGAGTGAGAGCTGAATTTCAGTGAATTTTCTCCTGCTGATATAGGAGAAATGTTGTTGTCCCAGCTAGCCTGATGTTCAAGCAAGCCAGTCTGAGCCTATAAGGTCACCTTCAGACAATTCTGATTGTTGCCTTACAAAAATTCAATTCCTATGCATGTTTTATCTTTATAAATTTGGAATAGAAAAACATTTTTCTGTACTTTATTGGGGAGAATCTACCAAGAACCTACAGCAAATCTCATATTTAATAAAAGATCAAAAGCATTCCCCATTTAAAGCAGGAACAAGAGAAAGAGGTCCTTGTAGATTTCTGGAGACCTTCCTAATATAGTAGGAGCAAAATAAAAATATATTTCTAAAAGACAGAATTATCAATATTGGAAGATACAGTTGACTACCTACAGAATACAGGTTTCTGAGATAGTAATAATTTCATTCCTTGATACAGCTGATAGTTACATGGTGTGTTTGCTTTGCAAAATAAGCAAGTTTTCATTCACAATTTGTGCACTTCTGTATTTTTTCTGTCCTTTAATTTTAAATTTTTTACTTAAAAAATAATATAATTCTTTGGCTGCTTAACCATTATCAAATATAATACCAATTTATTTCAAAATGGCAACTCACAATAAACTAATAATCAAGAGCGCACGACTAGCTAATTAAGGAGAAAATTTAATCTCTTAAGCTCAGTATAACATTAGGATAACATTTGAATAGACTGAAAAGCTTGAAACACTGAACATTAAAAATTTATAAAATTACTAGAAGAAAATATAGAGAAATTTTTTATACTTTTTGATTGAAGAAATTCTTCAAGGCTTAAAATCTAACAGCCACAAAGAAAAAGCTGATAGATTTGGCCACAAGATACCAGAAGCAAAATTCAAAGATAATTAATAGACAAATGGGAAATACTTACATACATAAGATTAAAAGAAATAATGTCAAAAAATTTTAAAGAACTAATAAAAATCAATTTTAACAAAGGATGACTCAACATTTTTGAGGAGTAATGATATGAATGGTAATTTACAGAAAAAAAGGAATACAAATAACCAACACACCTAAGCAAATATGTCTAGTCATATATAGTCAATGAAAAATTAAAAAAGTAAAGCAGTATCATATTTTAAATACCAGATTGGCCTGAAATTAAAACTTTTTACAATATCCAGTGTTAGTTACGATATGGGGAAGAGGTGCTGTTAAGGAGCATAAAAATTCATACAGCTCTTTAGAAAGCAATTCATTAATATCTGTAAACTTTAAAATAGGCATATTCCTTGAGATAATATTTACATCTAATACTACTCTACAGAAATACTTGCACAAATGAACAAAATAAGAAAATACTCATTGTATCAATGTTTGTAATAATAGATTATTATACATTTCCATCCACATAATAGTTAAGCTAATTTTATCTATATATTGGAGTTATTAAAATAATAGGAAGTTCCAGCCTGGGCAACATGGTGAAACCCTGTCTCTACAAAAAATACAAAACTTAGCGGGGAACAGTGGCACATACCTGTAATTCCAGCTACTGGAGAGGCTAAGGTGGGAAGATCACTTGAGCCAGGAGGTTGAGGTTGTAGTGAATTGTGACTGTGCCTCTGCACTCCAGCCTGAGTGCCAGAGTGAGATTCTGTGTCAAAAAAAGAATAGGGAGTTATATGAACAAACAAGGTAAAATAAAGAGAGAAAATAAAGTCAAATAAGATCTAGAGTATAGTCCCATTCTTCAAAAAAAAAAAAAAAAAATCTGTACATGTTTCTGGGGATTTTGAGCAGAATCTATCAACACTTCTTCACCATTCAGAGTTCATAGGAAACTGAGAAATAAGACCAAAGATATATGGACAAAACATAAATATATCCTAAAACTCTAACTGACAAGATGTCAGATGGATTTTTTACACTAGCAGAGTATTTAGTCAAGAGGGAAGGAAACTGATAAACAAGCACAAAATAAATAGGATAATTTCAGACACTAGTGAGTGCATTGATGAAAATAAAACATAGCAATGGAGAGAAGTTAAGAGGTGAGACTGGGATGGAAGGAACTACTTTAGATTAGGTAGTATGGGCAGACCTCTTTGCAGACTTGAAAGGGCAAGACATATGCAAAGAAAAGGGAACTCATATACATCGTTGATGGGATGTAAACTAGTACAACTACTATGAAGAACCGTATGGAGGTTTCTTAAGAAACTACAAGTTAAACTACCATATGATCTAACAATTCCACAACTGGGCATTTATCCAAAAGAAAGGAGAACAGTATATCCAACAAATATATGCACTCCCATATTTATTCCAGCACTATTCACAATAATCAAGATACGGAATCAACCTGGAGGTAAGTGTCCGACCACAGATGAATGGACAAAGAAAAGGTGGTATATAAACACAATGGAATACTATTTAGCCATAAACCAGAATGGAATCCTGTCATTTGTGGTGACTTGTGTGGAACTGGGAGGCATTTTGTTAAGCAAAATAAGCCAGGAACAGAAATTTAAATACTATATGTTCTCATTCATATGTGGGAGCTAAAAAAAAAAACATTGATCTCGAAGAAGTAAAGAGTAGAACAAAGGATTCTAGAGGTTGGGAAGGGTGGTGGAAGTTGGGGATAAGAAGAGATTTGTTGAAGAATATGAAATTACAGTCAAGCAGGAGGAAAAATGTATAGTGTTCTATAGCACTACAGGATGATTATAGTTAACAATAATACATAGTTTTAAATAGCTAGAAGGAGGATATTAAATGATCTAAACATAAAGAAACAATAAATGTTTGAGATGATGGATATGCCAGTTACCCTGATCTGATCACTGTACATGGTACATATCACAACATCACTAGGTACCCCCAAAATATGTACAATTATTATATGCTTATTAAAAATAAAATCATATAAAATAAATGAAATAAAATGAAACAAGACATAGCTTGGGCAGCAAAGTTGAGCACTTCTATCCAGAGCAGGGATCAGTAAAATTTTTCTGTAAAGGATTAGTTAGCAAATTTTCAGCTTTGCTGGCTGTATGGTCTCTGTTATAACTCCTCAATTTTGCTGTTGTAGCATAAAACAGCTTTAGATAACCATAATAGAATGAGAGTGACTGTGTTCCAATAAAACTTTATTTATAGATAATGATATTTGAAGTCCACATAAGGTTCTTTTGGTTTTTCCAACCATTTAAAATGTAAAAACCATTCTTAGCTCACATATTTTACAAAAACAGACAGCAGACTGGCTAGGGTCTGGGGCAACAGTCTGCTGACCCCTGATCTATAGTCAAGGCTTGTCAGATGCATGTGCCAAACATTAATTTGATTTATACAGATCATCTTACAATTGTCACAATTCTATGGGGTCACTATTACTATTATCCCCATCTTAATAATTAGGTGACTGAGGCTTAGAAAAAGTAAGCAACTTTGTCAAGACCTGTTGCTGAACTAATAATACTTGACTTGGATTAAATATAACACCCCTCTCTACTAGGCAGGTAACTTCAACTCCCTTGTCCTCTCTTAACTGTAGTTTCCACAAGATTAAAAATGATAATAATATATATCTAGCTTCCTACAGCTGTTGTAGAACTCAAATAAAATAATACACTTTGCAATGCATTTTATAAACTGTAATTTTTTAAATCTCTACATTTTCCCCAACATAGCCACCTCATTGCATTTCAGTGTTTGCTTAATTTTCACCACATTAAAGAGGTTTTTCCTGATCATCCTGTCTAAACTAGCAGCCCCAGTACTATCTACCAACTCTGTCTTTTTTCTCCAAAACTCTCTTCACACTCTGACACATACTGACTCCTTTATTTTATTATTGTCTGTCTTCCCACACCAGAACACCATGAGAAAAGTTACTACCCATTTAGGTTACTTCTATATCTTCAATGCCTAGAATAGTGCCTGGAAGAAATAGTTAATAAATCATTGTTGAAGAAATGAATATATACATATAATTCTTAACTTGTATAATATTTTTCTATTTTTCACTTTTGGCATTTCTGGTACAAAATCTAACTCACTGCACACATTCTTTCAAAAGAGAGTAGACGTAGCAGGAATGCAGTTGTGGAAACAAGCACTACATCTCTCCTGCTTCCTTAAAGAATATATCTATAATCTATTTTATTTTCAAGAAGAAACCTGTTGACTGTATTTTGAAGAGGGTTTTTTAAAAAACCTCTTAGGCTAGGTGTAGTGGCTCACACCTCTAATCCCAGCATTTTGGGAGGCTGAGGTGGGCACATCACTTGAGGTCAGGAGTTTGGGACCAGCCTGGCCAATATAGCAAAACCCAGTCTCTAATAAAAATACAAAAATTAGGCTGGCATGATGGTGCATGCCTGTAATCCCAGCTACTCAGGAGGCTGAGGCACGAGAAGTGCTGGAACCCAGGAGGTGGAGATCACAGTGAGCTGAGATCGTGTCACTGCACTCCAGCCTGGGCAACAGAGTGAGACTGTCTCAAAAACAAAAACAAAACAAAAACCTCTTGAGTTCTACAGAACTGTATCAGATTTATTCATAATAACACAAGACATACAGTAGATAAACAAGGACCTTCGTAGTATTTAAAAAAGCAAAAGCTATTGGTTGAATTTGGAAGATATCTCTAGAGGTTAATTACTCCATACCTTGACATCTTGTTAGTTATTAGTTGCAGCTACCTTCTTATTTTGACTTTCTGAGCTTAAGCCCTTCAAATCATCCTGCTTTAGTATAACTCTTATACATGTCTCATTTTTCAAGGTTTTAAAATTTTGATTCAACTAGCAGTACCCCTCCAATGTCTCCTGTGCAACGTCATATATTTGTGTATGTGTGTGATTTTCTAAATGTTTCTTGAAACTCTTTTTACCTAATAATTTCTATTACTTCCCATTTGTTGACTAACATTTTATTGAAATTTTTATTTTCATTATTTGTTATTTTTTCCATCCCTTAGAATTCAAAATCCAACATTTAATTATTTTATAAATCTTTTGAAATTTTACATTTTATTCATGAATACAGTCTCATCCACTTGCTCTTGAGATAAAGATCATTTTTTAAATCATAAAGATGCTTTCTCTTACTTTCGTTTTCAACTGAACCTCAGAGATTCATGACATAATTATTTTCTCTGCTTCAATATTCCTGGAAAAACTTACTATTTGAAAATATAAATATACAAACAGTATAAATATATAAACATATAGTTAGATATTTGAGAATAGATCTTGATCTGTAAACTAGTGCTGTCTAAAAGAGGCCAGGTGCAGTGGTTAACAACTATAATCCCAGCACTTTGGGAGGCCAAGACAGGCAGATCATGAGGTCAGGAGATAGAGACCATCCTGGCCAATATGGCGAAACCCCGTCTCTACTAAAACTACAAAAATTAGCTGGGCATGGTGGCACGTGCCTGTAATCCCAGCTACTTGGGAGGCTGAGGCAGGAGAATCACTTGAACCAGGGAGTCAGAAGTTGCAGTGAGCCAAGATCACGCCACTGCACTCCAGTCTGGCAACAGAGCGAGACTTCATCTCAAACAAACAAACAAACAAACAAAAAAGACAGAGAAAATAAACAGTAGTAAATTTATCACAGTCCTGTTTAAAATTCTTGAGTGGTACCCACTCAATGATAGCAATATAACAAAAATGTTATATTTTGAAACATTAGTTGATAAGCTGCATTATATAAAATTTACTGAAAACAGCATTCTGTGAAAATATTAACCAAGATAGAACATTCATTAAAAATATTATGCTCAAAATTGAAATGCATGAAAGGCCATAATGGCTGAAATAAAATTAAGAAAACTCCCCCCAATCAAGGAAATAAAGAGCAACAGAAGTGTGAACATGGCCCAGATTAATAATTTTTTTTTTTTTTAATATCCATTCCTTGAATATATGCATCATCCCAAGTCATCGTGTGTGCTTGCGAGAGAGACAGGAGACAGCCAAATGCCAACCAGGTCACTGTGCACAGGAGGCTTGCTTAAACATGCCCAAGGTGAAAAAGTTCATTTCCTAACACATGTGCAGTAAGAGAAATAAATCAATGTGGAATGGCTCAGACTAAGGACCTACCTGCACACTGGAAAAATGGGGTGGAGACACTAGGAATTCACACTTTATGCAGGGAGAAGCCTGGTCTCTTCAGCTCCTGTGTGGTGGTCTGACATTCAACATGTGAGGTGAGAGCCTGTTGACAGGACCCCCTTTCTTTGCTGAGAGCTTTCTTTTAATATATTCCACTCTCCTTGACTTTCAATGTGTCTGTGTGTCTAATTTTTCCTGGTTATGAGACAGGAACCCAGATTTTAGCTGAGCTAAGAAGAAAAAAAAAAAAAATCTGCATCATTTTGGTGGCCTGTATGGGGCATGAGGAAAGGTGAGTAAAATGCAGACTAAAACATCTTTATCCCTCTTGTTTCTGAGTCTTCCTGTCCTCAGACTTCTTCCGAGGGTAGAGGAAACTGCACCCCACCCCACCAACACCTTACTGTCGCTCTTTGGATTCAGGAATGTTGGCCTCAATCCAACCCAGTCTTTTCTATGGCATTTTCCATCTTTCTTGTTGGGATTATAATGGCACCTATTTTTTCCTTTACAATATTGGGGGTGTTCTACCCCCACCCCAATGGCTGCAGATGTGTGCACTGGATAGACATGTGAGTGGTGACTCCCCCCCCCCCCCCACCCTCCTAGCTGGGGCTGGGGCCCATGGTCCAAGGCCCCACATGGCAGGATGGCCAGCATTCCCTGGCACACACCCATGGTGTTTTCCCCTCCCCCAGTCGAGGAGTCCATCTCCATCCAATAGCAATTAAAATTTTCTCTCCCTGTTGGAGAAACCCATTTGCATAAGAATAAGAGGCTCTTCCCCAAGGTATCTTTCTAGCCCTGCATTTAAGCTGTTTTTCTTTTCCTGTTTTTCCTGACCTCTTAGGTCAGGAGCTAACTTTTACGCAAGAGGCTATTCTTGCCTTTTAGAGGACATTTTACTAGGACAGGAACCCAACTATCACTGTTTATATTCTTTGTAAAGTTTTACTTATGAAAATGGATTGGTGAGCTTGGTCTTAAGCTGTAGCCAATCTGGTGATGCTTTGGATGGCTTTCTGCATGGTTGTGTCAGAAAGAGGGGTATCTTAGGATGGGATGTGGGTCTAGGACTCCATAGGCCCACTGTTCAAGCCAGCCTGGCTAATTGGTCAATAGCAAACTTTGCTGCAAGCTTCTATCTTGTTTTCTGTCCTTGGGAGAACCACGTCGCAATGCTTTGTTTTAGCCTCCACTGTTTTACAATGGTGGCCCGGATTCAATCTTGGCTTAGGGAATGAGTCTTTTCTGGTTTGATATCTGTGTGACCTTTGCCATTTGTTGATTCTCTTCCACTCCATGAACTGCCTTGAATTTTCCTTTCTCTGAGTACCTGGGTGGTTACCTTCAGTGAAGCTGGAAAGCCAGAAATACTGGCTGCTTGGTGCAGCTAAAGTCATGTAACAAGGGATTTAAAAGAATTTTCTTAAAGAGTGTTCAGCTTAATTAAAAGTGGATATCCAAGTTATAGGTATATTTAAAAGGTCTTTATGTTTTCCCTTCTTGGATCTTGTTTTGTGGGAATAAGGAGTTTTTCTCAGTCAACTGAATTATTTTTCTCCATTTTGTCTTGTAACACTAAATGCAAGCATCAGGGGCCCTAAGATAATTTCTGATGGCTTGGGACTCCTTGGAAAAAAAAACAGAAAAGGCACCACAGATTCCATTTTGAGAGAGACCTCTGTTTTCCTCAGGGAGTCCCAGGAATTGGAGGCAGATGGATCCCTCTCAAAATCTGTTTTTGTGTTTCAGTTATACCTGTTTATGAGGCCTTAGAAAGTGCCTTGCTCTTAAAGGTCTCCACTCAGAGGCCAATTGTCCAGTTAGGAGATTGGCAAATAAAAATTCTCTTATAACTATTTGATCTTCTGCTGTCAGTCTGTGTAGTTATATATGTGTTGTGTGTGATGTCCACAAAAAAGAGCTTTAATTGGCTTGAAAGAAAAATAAATGCTTAAATCAAACATTTTTTTAAAGAGAGCATAAAAGCTGATTTCTTTTGGTTCACAAGACTTTAATCTTTGAGAAATAAAAGCCCTAAAGATTATTAGTAAAATGCAGATGTAGTCAAAATGTAAATTTTTGCCTAGGGTTAAAGGATTGTTTTGAATTAGTTAAGATAAAGCCAAAAGCTCAAAGAAGTTGTGGAAGGTTTCTAAATAATTAATCTTGCCAAAGAAATTCTGTGTGTGAACACTGACTAAGTTCAAAAGTGTTATAAAAGGTTTTTGCTTTTTTAAAATTTCTGAGTTATTATTTTGGCAAAATTAATAACTTATGGTAATCTGGGATTCTATTTCATAACATCAAGTGTTTTAAACCTCTAACATTTAACAGGCTTCCCAAAATTATATTCCAGCTTCGAGGCTGTCTTTCCTGAACCCTAGTTTCGGATGCTGCAGAGGGCCTCTGGAGCATCCAGAAGAGAGGTAAACAGGACTGTCTGACATGTTTTAGGTACATGGGATTGCCAAAATGATGTTTAATCTTCATCAGGTTGTTTTAGGGAATAATATATGTTCCAAAATTGTATGGGATTTCTAAAATTCTTATGGCTGAATATATGCTATCAATCACAATTAGGGTTGTTACGTTATTGTAAACCATACAGATAACCAAATTTCTTTGTCAATCATGTCTCTGACTGTAACTACCCCAGACATTTTGTTATTCACAATTGTCTTATTTTGATCCTCTTCAAAAGATGGTTTATAACTTCAAAAGATGGCTATAGAACTTTGACAAGTGCTCTCAAATGCAGGTTTCCGATAACTTTGGAGATTGTAACATTGGAATAGTGAAAAAAAAATTTACAGGACTCATGAAGAGCTGATATGTTCACAAATATTAAGCAAAACAAGAGTTAACTAAACAGACTGAACTAATAGAAAGCTGAAGTAATTTTTTGACTTTTGCTTGGAACATTGCTGATCCTTACAGTTTTTCAGAGTCAAGGAAACTTATTTAGAGCTATTTACAGCCTTTAATAATTGAGTAAGGTCTACTCCTGTGAACAAAATTTGGAGCATGTTTTTCTCTCTCTCTCCCCCTGGCTTCTGCAGAATTTGGAAACTAGCTGAGTATTCTTAACATATGGCAATATAGTTGCTTGCATCAGTGCAATAACAACCCACTTTCTTTTGCAACAGGATGCAATTGGAGAAACTGGTTGTTTTACCAAGGCTTTGACTGAAAGGGTATGCTTCCCTTTAAGGAGTCAAGCTCAACTTGCAGAGCCAATAAAAGTCCCTTGGGAAAACTGGACTCATACCTTGCCTACACAGTCCCCATACAGGGTTCCTAATCTGTGGTAAGTAAAGAATGTCACTTTCTAACAGGCCCAAGAACCCCATGCTCTTGGGACCTCAAGAAAAGAGTTTATCCACTCACAGGTGTTTGAGGGTAAAAACCCATGGGTGGGCTCTGCTTTAGAAAGTCCTATCTGAGATTCCTTGTGGAACAGAGTTCCATCAAAGATAATCTAAAAGGCATATGTAATAATAATTATTCTTGCTGCACTTTATGTAAATAATCAGGCCAAGTATAATACTAAAGTCTGTTTTGCAAGCAACTCAGTCCTATCATTATTTATTTTTAACAAAAATGAGGACTACAGAGAGAAATTATGTTTCAAAACTTATCATTATTAAATTCTAGGCTTATTAGTTGTTTTTAAGTTTTTGCCTACATTTTAGACTAATCCTGCTTATTCCTATGAACCAACCCACAATCTCTGACTACAGCTCAGAAGGAACAAAAGGGAAGGCAGGGCACAGTGGTTCACGCCTGCAATCCCAACACTTTGGGAGGACAAGGCAGGTGGATCACCTGAGGCCAGGAGTTCGAGACTAGCCTGGCCAACATGGTGAAACCCCATCCCTATTAAAAATA
Organism: Rhinopithecus bieti; assembly: GCF_001698545.2. Lineage (NCBI taxonomy): Eukaryota > Metazoa > Chordata > Mammalia > Primates > Cercopithecidae > Rhinopithecus > Rhinopithecus bieti. The sequence goes on along the minus strand of NW_016810892.1, from coordinate 30,242 downwards.
CAAAAATTAGATGGGTGTGGAGGAGCACGTCTGTAACCCCAGCTACTCGGGAGGCTGAGGCATGAGAATTGCTTGAACTTGGAAGGCAGAGGCTGCAGTGAGCTGAGATGGTGCCACTGCACTCCAGCCTGGGAGACAGAGTGAGAATTTGTCTCAAAAAAATAAAAAATAAAAAAAGAGGGGATGGATAATGAAAAAATCTGAATCAATATTCTAGTTCTGGGCAATTATCCTGCAAATCCTGCTGGTTGATAGAAATAAATAGGATGTCCAGATGTTTCCTTTTTGGGTCCCTTGTTGGAGGAGGACTCAATTCAAAGCTTCACTTTAGCATTCAGCTTATGATAAGGAGTCCATGAAACCTCCCCAAGACAGATTTTTGGTCGCAAACTCAATTCCAAGTTTTTGGTTGAGCCCTAGGAAAGAAAACTGGATCCGAGGAATGCAGAAGCAGCCAATAACGAAGTTAAAAGGCACAGCGCGGGTGAGCATCACTAATTCCTGCCAATTAAGCCAAGCCTCTCATTTCATGGATAAAGGTCATGCTAGTATCCATGGTATAAATGAGTTCTAGGGAACTCAAAGGCTACTGACAGCAGGGAGATAGGGCATAAATAAGTAAGAGTGGATATTCCCACCCCCATACCCCGTGTTAACATGGGTGAAAGCTGCTTTGACACCCATGGGTGGTATCCTGCCATGGTTGCTGGGACTTGGGGATATAAGGATGGAAGAAAGAAAGAGGGATGCCTCACTTTCTCTCCCTCATGTACCCTAGGTATTTGCTAGGAAGAGAAGGGAAGCTGGGATGCCCTGCTGCCCCCTTTCTAGATGAGTAGTCATTCATCTTCAGTCTGTGCTCCTTTTGAATGCATCCTGAATCCCTGTGACACCTTTGAAAATAATTCCTTTTTCCTTTTTCTACCTCTTTCCTCTTCACAGATAGCTAGTTGTGTCTCTGTACTACAGCACTCTCCCATCAGATGTATCCTCCAAACTGGGAAAAGTTAATTTCCGAAACCTTAAACTGGTTGCCTTAGGATTGGGCTTGGGGGAAGGGAACCCAGAAGCCCAACATGCTGGCAAAAGGGCAAAGAATTTTTTTTTTTTTTTTTTTTTTACCAGTCAGGCTTTTGGACTCCCTTCCCCCATGCAAAATGGTAAAAGGCTTCAGGATTTTTGAGCTTTCCTTACCTCCCCTTCTTTCATTGTGAAATGTTTTCTAATAACCCAACTTGTCTCTTCTTGCCTTCAGATCATCAAACTCCAAACAATCACGCAACCAGACTCAGACGATGGCTCCTTTTGCTGGGAACCCTTAAATAGGCTTCTAAAGGAGATCAGACTACTGTTTTCACAAACAGCATCCTTGTCAGCAGGAATCAGTTAAGATGGGTATTTGCCCTTATCCTTATCCTTGTTCTAATGGCAGTTATGGCAGTTAGATGGACTTATTTAGAGAGGGGAATGATAGAGACAGGAGATAGCCAAATGCCACATGAGGTCATTGCCTAAACATGCCCACGGTGAAAAATTCCATCCCTTAACACATGTGCAGTAAGAGAAGTAAATCAATATGGAGTGACTCAGACTAAGAGCCTGCCTGCTCAGTGGGAGAATGGGGTGGGGCCATGGGGAATTTGTGCCTGCATGCAGCAGGAGGATCCTGGCCTCTTCAGCTCATGTGTGGTGGTCTGGTATTCAATCTGTGAGGTGAGAGCTTGTTGGCAGGATGTCATTTTTTTCACAGCTTTCTTTCAATAAATTCTGCTCTCCTCACCCTTCAATGTGTCCATATGCCTAACTTTTCCTGGTCATGAGACAAGAACCCAGAGTTTAGCTGAACTAAGGAGCAAAAAATTCTTTGTATGTGTTTGTTTTATGATAAAACAACAGCTACAAAATGAACATATTCCAATAACTTCATAATGAAAGAAACTTAGCAAATGTATTAACCTTGGTTCCACTTATAGCTACATTGGAAAAAGTAATAATATACTGATTTCAGCAAAATCTTACAGCTTTATTTCTGTTATCAAGATGGACAATAATGGCAAACAATGGGTGCTTGCCAGAAATACAAGTTTTATCATTTTGAGGATTTTATCATTTGCTGAGAGGGTACCAGCATGACAAAAGACATGAATTTCAACAGCATGCTACAGGACATCAACATTTGTTCCTTGTCCACTTTTGATTCTTCTCAGCAATGTGAAAACTCTTCCTTCATTATACTTGTCTCTAGGCTCACTTCACTTAGTGAACTGGGACCATCATTGGTTAATATAGCTCTTTTAAATAATGAAAATGAGATAATACTGGTTGTTTCAGCAATAACTCATCTATGTCAGTACTTTTTAATCTTATGAGCTCAGATATTTTATTTTAATTCTTGCTTATGTAATTTTGTCTGTTCTTTCTGGTCCAATTAAAATGATTCATTCATTCATACATGTAGTCAAAATATTTATTAAGAGGGGACTATATGCTAAGTTCTAAAAATATACAAATGAATTTTACCATTACTGACCACAAGCATTTTAAAGTGAGAGTTACAAATATTTTTATGTGTGTGTCCATTATAATAGCAATATCATATGGCAAATGCCATAATAGCAGTAGAGAATAAAAGATATTTTTAGCTACCGTGGCAGAATTGGGAAGGCCTCTTCATGGAGAAGGAAGCATTTCATATTGCCAGGCAAAGAATATTTTGGAAATTGCAGGTGAGGAAAGAAGTTCAGACAGGAGAAACAGTAGGCCAAAGGCATCGAAATGTGTTGGCAATAGAGAAGACCAATGGGTTTCATGGCTGCAGATGGCAAAAAAAAAAAAAAAAAAAAAAAATGGCTGACAGCAAAAATATTAAATGACTATTTATCAAGGATGTTGAATATTGGATAAAGAATTCAAAAATTGGTAGAAAGTTTGAATTCAAAGATCCCTTTGCATTCAATAATAATATCAGTCTATATTTTTCACTGGCAATCATATATGTGGCAATAATATATTCTTCCTCCCCGATTAGCTATTTGTAAAGTGACGCATCAACTTCTAATTTACTATTAGTAATTCACAAGTTCACATAAAGAGTTTGCTTATACTTTTTTTTTTTTTTTTTTTTTTTTTTTTTTGGGAGATGGAGTCTCTCTTTGTCACCCAGGCTGGAGTACAGTGGGGTGGTCTCAGCTCACTGCAAGCTCCACCTCCCAGGTTCACGCCATTCTCCTGCCTCAGCCTCCCAAGTAGCTGGGACTACAGGTGCCCACCACCATGCCTGGCTAATTTTTTGTATTTTAGTAGAGACAGGGTTTCACCATGTTAGCCAGGATGGTCTCGATCTCCTGACCTCATGATCCACCCGCCTCGGCCTCCCAAAGTGCTAGGATTACAGGTGTGAGTCACTGTGCCTGGCCAAGAGTTTGCTTATACTTTAAGTGCCCTTATACTCCCAATAATAATTGAAAACCCAATACTATCTATTGATGAATCATTCTTGCAAACTTTTGTGAGCTGTTTCATTTTATGTTTTCAAAAGGGTCAGTACATAGCTTGTTTCTCATTTGCCTTAACAAAGTGTCTCATGGATAATTGTGTTGAAATCTCTATAATGGCTATATTAATGGCAGATTCTCCTAGAAAAAAAAAAGTGTAATCATGATTATCAAAAGACAAATATTTTACTGTGCACTTTCAATTTTAAATTATTTCATACACAAAAATTGTTTCCATGCAAACACCCAAATATTAGCAAACCTGTGAATTAATGGTATCACAGAATTCTACATCTCTAATTTTAAGTATTAGTGTTTGTAATATTCAATAACCATATTGTGAAAGTAACTTCCTTATATTCTATGTAGTTCATACAAAAATTATATTTATGACATTATATATTGTTTTGGCAAATTTAATTGCTTAGTATCTGATACCAGTATCTTGGAAGAAAAAACTATGAGTAACAATGGTCCTGCCAGAGTTTTGCCAGTCTGTCCTGCCAGAGTTTTGCCGGTCTGGCCAGATCTCCAAGACCTGCCAAGTTCTAAGTGTAGTTGAATAAACACAGACACACTTTCATGGAGAGAGTGTGCCAGTTTTTAATCATCCCTTTAATCACCGCCAACATCTGCCAGCTTTTCTCTTTCTGAAAGTGCTGCCACTTTTAGCATGCCCCCCAAGAGGCAGGTGCAATATACAAAAAGCATGGTGCACTGCTTTCCAATTGTGTCCGTCTTGGCTTTCAATTGAATGATGTCCCATCCTGATTTGGCTGAGATCAGATGGGGTAATACCCCTCCCCCACAATTCAATATCACAACACCACAGGGGTACTAGAGTCCTGAAGGAATTCTAGCATTTTCTGAAATAAAATAATATAAAGAAGAAACATCTCAAGAGAAGGGTCAGAAGTCAAAAGGAAAAAAAAGTAATGGGACATAGTAGACACTGACACACATATGAACAAAAATAAATAAATTACATGCACTATATAACATTCACCAACAGATTAGATGCCCTAGTTTAAAACAGCAATTCTGATTGCAAATTAACTATATAGGAAAAAGTATTGGAGACAGTTTACAAATCAGATAGATTCAGAGTGTTCCTACTGGGGCTTGGCTTAGAATAAATCCTGCCTGGGTACCCTGAAATTCCGAGTTTAAATAATCAATTGCTATTGATTTTTCACTTTTGTTCTGCCAACACTTGGTTATTCCCTGAGTCACATAGCCTTGCCACTTGAGCCAAAGTCAATAAAGAATTTATTCATTCATCAGAATCTGTAGAGGTAGAATATAATGCTGAAAAATTACATTTAAGATTTTCCATAGTAAGTATCAAACATTTTGTGTGGGATTTTAATGTCCATGACAAATCTGTATTAAGAACATCAGCAAGATAAACTTAGATCTTGTGAGGGACTGCTTTGGATGACCTGAATTACATTAGGGAAACACTTTTTAAAAACTCAATATTTGGGTTTGCAGGATTGTGAATATTAATTTGCCCACATAATTAACAATCATAAAGTTTGTTTTTATTTTCTTAATAATTTTTGGAAGCACCAGATGCAAGTCTAGTATTGTGATCGACCTCTATTGGACAAGTTCATTAAAATGATAAACTGTTGGCAAGCACGTAAAAGTGCAGATTTCTGTAGCAATATCAAGGGATATAGTTCTCAGGACATCTGATCATTGCAATTAGTGTTTGTGCAAATATCTCAATTAATTAAAAAAAGTTAATTCATATCTTACTTATTACATTTGCTCTAAGTATTCTCTTTAATTTTATGCAAAACACCAAAATGCTTGGCAGTGCTTGTCAGTGAGCAGAAAGTTTTATTGATCACTTCCACTAGTAATATCAAATTAGCTTTCTTTAAGTGCTTAAAAATGGTAAATGCTGCTCAGAATAATTAAGTTCTATTTCATTGTATAATTTAACAATTATTTTCTAAGACATTAGAAAATTTTAGAGTCATTTGTTTATTTCTATCTCTTTGAGAGCAACCATTGGTGTACAATCTTATAGTCCTTCTTATTTATTTCCGGGATTCAGTATGTGAATCTCCCAAATTTGTGAATATAGGACCTACCCGGATCTTCTATATCTGTCCTAATATTACAGGGCCTTAGTGTAGCACTTTTATATTTGCAGGAATTTTTTTTTTTTTTTTTTTTTTTTTTTTTTTTGAGGCAGTCTCTCTCTGTCGCCCAGGCTGGAGTGCAGTGGCCAGATCTCAGCTGACTGCAATCTCCGCCTCCCAGGTTTACGCCATTCTCCTGCCTCAGCCTCTCGAGTAGCTGGGACTACAGTTGTCCGCCACCACGCCCGGCTAGTTTTTTGTATTTTTTAGTAGAGACGAGGTTTCACCATGTTAGCCAGGATGGTCTCCATCTCCTGACCTCATGATCCGCCCGTCTCGGCCTCCCAAAGTGCCGGGAGTACAGGCTTGAGCCACCGCGCCGGGCCAGGAATTTTCTTATTAGTTTTCTATTCTATCCTCACATCAGATATGTCCCTGTTTTACTCTTAAGAAAATAGATACAAAAAGATTAAATGAAACCAAACTGTAAAATTTACTTGTAGGATCAAGATTAGAACCCAATTCTTTCTTCATTAGATCAGTCTCCATTTGTCCTGCTTGAGTTAGTAATTAAGGATAATTACCTCTATAAGCTCATTAGTTTCAAACAATGAACTGTAAGTTAAATGAAGTTTTGGCTAATGAATTTCAACATGGGACAATTAAAATAGGTGCCATTATATCCATTTTTTTCAAATTAATATATGAATATTAATTTATAAAATTAACAAAATGCTAGCTCATATAAATATTATTTCCCTCTCACAAACTGATACATTAATGTAAAATTGCATTTTCTAAACATAACCATATATCCTATATTTCTATAGTAATTTTTTTATGGAATTTTAATTTGCAAGGGGGAAGGACAAGCCTCATAAATAAAACAATTATATTTATTTTAAGTTTCTTTTCATTAGTAACCATTAGAAAGTAACACATGGATTTTCCATTTCCACAGCCCACATCATCCAAAGCACTTATTTTGAAACAAGTCTTTAGATTCTTATGGATTTTGTTCTTTTATACCAAGTAATTCATTTCTATATTAAGACTGACATTTTGAATCATGAGATATTTTATAAAATAAAAAATTAAATGATTGAATATCTCAACATTTTAATCTTACAAATACAAAATGCAGATTTCAAAGATAGATTCAACAGTTTTTTTTGTGACTCTAAATGGTATTTTCTTTCTGCTTTTTCAAAACAGGCAAAAAAAAATTAAGTGAGGGTTTGTGTGGCATACAAGTGAACACAATTAAGGAAACCCTCATTGTTGTCTTCTGAATAGACTTGTCACATTACTATTCACAGCTTTGTCTAGTGACAGTGGAATATCAAAAAGATACTGAATAATATAGCAAAATCTATTGTGCCACTGAGATCTAATCTTTGTCTGAATGTAATTGCCTTATTAAAAGATTTGCAAGCTTACTCTTTCTGTGATTCTAAAATAAGCCAAGGAAAACCATGCTGTAAAAGTGCAACTGTAGTCTCCATGATATGACAACAGCATGTAAGTCAAACTGAAAATTAAAACCCCATTCTCTGTTTCCCCAGCAATGGCATGGATGCTTCTTTCTAGTCCTGCAATTATCCCTGGTGGTATGAATGGCATTTGGAAGACTTTCTTCCCATGAACTTAGCTTAGAGTGCCTATGAAACTGCTTATGTAAATATGGTTATCTCATTTAGATTGTAATTTATGTTATGTGGCAGTGTACGGCTTCTTAGTACCTGTTCATTATAGTTAATAGATACAGGTTAAGTTCTTTTGTCTTTTTTAGCCCACCTCCACTCCCCACCCTGAAACACCTTCCTCTAAGCCTTCCTGGGGAGGGAACAGTTTCAGTTTGGTGGAAGTAAAGAAGTAATTGCAAATACTAATGCCAATACCCATTACAAATTGTCAGCTTCAGTAAGTCGTATAAATGAATGAATCTTTGTGATTTTTTTTTTTTTTGGTTTGACCTTCAGCCTATAGTTTTCACATATTGTCACATTTTACTTTTATGATTTTGTGAAAGGCATTGCTTCCCACTTTCCTCACTCAGACATAACAATAAGAAGTAATGCAAGCTCCACAATAATAACAGCATTAATTCACTTCAGTTGTGGCCTCAAGTTCCTTTGCTCAATAGAGAAATGAACAACAACCAATTTCCTTTCTTTACAATATACCTTTCTCTTTAGGAAACAGAAGCCAGTTTAATATAATCCCTTCAATAAAAGGGGTTTGGGGTAGAGTAAGAAGATGGAAGTTGCTGATAAATTTATGTATATTCTAACAATGTGTAAGTCAGAAGAATTTTTTGATATTTATCCAGCCTTCATGGGTTTTATACATATATTAGATATGTATAAAATATTACATATATAAATTAGGCAAAGATTTTCTTCAAGTATTATTCCCTTTGCACTTAGCATGGGAACAATCTATTTACATAATTGTGAATCTATAACCATTTATTTGCCAAAATGAAAGCAGAAGTTAAGTCTACTCAGAAACTATGACTCATTACTGTGACCACCATGCAACATCAATTTAACACCAAAAATGGCATTGGGTTTATCATCAAAACACAAATATTTCACATATCAACTACATAAGATGGGACTAGTTTAGAGCAAGTTTTAGCAAAATCCCAAGTATGGAAGCTTGTTTATAATGCTAAGTTTCTCCTTACAGAATCCAAATTTGGGTTTGCTGTTACAGAACATTAGGACTACATAATCGTCTTTAAAGGAACATTTTAATTCAAATTATGGGACCATAAATTGAGAAGACCAAATGTGTTTGCATATAATCTGCATGTGCCAATTTATTTGTGCCTCCCCTTCTAAATAGTAACTTAAACACAGTAATTTAAATTATTGCTTCCCAGCAGAAAGTTATTTCTTGATTTTTTTTTTACTTGTTTTTTCCTCAGTGCCTCACCAGATCTTCTAAGTTTATAGCTTATAATGGAAAGAAGATAGAAGCAAAAGACTAAAATATATTAACAGTCTCAGAATAAGTACATGTCCAATTATTAGTGTTCTTGAGCAGGAAAGCCAAACACTGGTTTACAACAAGATTAACCCAATCCTAGGAAACATGGTGAGAACCTGTCGCTACAAAAAAAAAAAGAATTTCTTTTAATTAGCCAGCCAGGCACATTGGTGCTCGCCTGTAGTACCAGTTACTCAAGAGGCAAGAGGATTGCTTGAGCCATGATGGTGCCACTGCACTGCACTCCAATCTAAGCAATGGAATGAGACCTTAACCCAAGTCATCAAGTATGCAGTATAATACACAATTGTTCAATTAAAATACAAACTAATGTGATAAAACATTGGGCTTCTAACTTTATGCAATCCTGGGAAAGCTATTCAATCATTGTCTTTCCAAATGTCTCTTAGAGCTCAGTGCAGAGGCACACACCTATAATTCTCAGCTGTGGAGTCTGAAGAGAGAGTATTGCTTGAGACCAGGAGTTGGAGGCTGCAATGAGCTAGGACCTGCCACAGCTCTCCAGCCTGGGTGACCCGGTGAGACCCTGTCTGTAAAAAATTTCTTGGATTAGCTGGAAGAATGTAAGCAAAAGAAAACAGCCACTCTACCTTTTCCCATTTCTGCTCCACTTTACCCCATCAGCATAGTTTAACCAAATTAAAAACTCAATACACCCAATACCTTGAGGTGTCCAAGCCAAGATTGATAGTTTTGAGTATGAAAGACAGAGCTGTTAATAATTACACCAAGATAATAGGTATAAAAAGAAGTGTTTCATAAAAACTAGGAAGTATGGATACCATATCCTTTTCTCCTAATCATCCACTGTTTTCTCTTAGAAAACAGAATCTGGGTAATACATACAATGTTAACGATGTACCTTTGATAAAAATTTGACTGTTCATGGAGACACCCCTTTGCAGTCAAAGGGGTGTACTGTAAAACATTAATCTTTTGGGATCTCAAATTTTCACGCAGAGAATGAAGACGTTGGGATAGATAATTTCAACAGTACAACCTTAAGAACATCCATGCTAGGTTTTCCATTTATTGACGTCAGTTGGTTACATTCTCTACTTTTTGCTTTTAACTTTATGGTATGTAATAAAAATTAGCCTAAATCTACTTAGAATTTGTGCAGAAGATATAAAATAACTAGTAGCTCTATAAAATATTTAAAACTATTTTCTGAATCTATCCATGATTCTTGGCAACAAAGAATTAGAAAATGTATTATACTTTTGGGCTTAATTTTAATGGAAATATTTTTTAGAAAAGATATTTTCATTTCTGTGTTATGTTCATTAGGATATTTAGTCTCTATTTCAAATTGGAAGATATTTCACTCAACATTTGCATTATTGTAATAGCCAATACCATTATCCCATTGAAAAATTCCACTTCTCATGTAATATATTTAATGTATTTATAACACCTGTAGATTTTTTAAGTTAAAATTTCTTTTAAAATGTAATTTACTAACTTTTACATCTAAAAAGGTATATTCTTTAAAATTCTGGGAACATGATCTCTTTTATACCACATTTTTCTACTACATTTATACTATACCATAATTTACATTTACTTTGTTTTTGTTTTATCAGAAACAAGTCTTTCAAATTATATGTTTATATTGATTATAGTACAATGCAGATAGAAACAGAGAAAATCTACTATTTAAGCTCATCGAGGCATCAAATATTCTCAGGCCAATTATTACAATGTATGTTGCTGTTGTCATAAAAATTAGAGTAATTTTTTCTCTTCAGAAATCAATTAGGATTAAATATAAACACCAACTACATTTCTTAATTAACCTACTGATACTTTTAAAATGTTTTCAACTTTATGGCATTTTAAATAAAACTATGTCTAGACTTCTACTAAAATCATTTCTACTATTGCTTTTCCTTTTAAAATGTTTACTTTAGGAGGCCAAGGCGGGTGGATCACTTGAGGTCAGTTCGAGACCAGCCTGGCCAACATGATGAAACCCCATCTCTACCAAAAATATTTTTTAAAACAATTAGCCGGGTGCGGTGTCGTGCACCTGTAATCCCAGCTCTTAGGGAGGCTGAGGCAGAAGAATCACTTGAACCCAGGAGGCGAGGTTGCAGTGAGCCGAGATCATGCCACTGCACTCCAACCTGGACGACAGAGTGAGACTCCATCTCCAAAAAGAAAAAAGTTTTTATTATATTTTAGTATAAAATTAGCACATAACTATTACCTAAAATGTTACATTTAACATCATGCAATGTTTTTCATAATAAAATAAACTGTAAATGGATGTCAATTTGAAGACTGTTACAAGAACTACATGAGATAGGCTTGAAAAGGACATAGTATAGTTCATGATACACAGTAACTATATGTCAGCATATGGCAGCTACCATCTTCATCATTATATTTACTATTATATAATAATCCAATCATAAGGCTCTACCATAATAGATATAACCATCTGATTACTGAAAGATAATGAGGTTCCTTACATATGTCAGCTTTATAAAAAATGCTAGATTTGACATATTTTGTACAGGAAGCTATTTTATGTTATTTCCTTAGGAGATTTCCAGATAAATGAAATGAATATGAAATAAATGAAATGAACCAAATAAAATGAAATGAGCATTGTCAGAGACTTTAAATATACATCATCAAATGTTTTGTAAAGGGCTGTCCCAACTTCTACTTCTACTAACAGTATGTAACATTGACTCTTCCATGGCATCCTCACTGATAGTCAATATTTTGAATTTTTTTCTTAGTACTTATTCATTGACTTTAATCATTTTCTTAACTATATATATGTCTAATGCCATGTCATCTTTTTCTTATTTTTGGAGAATGTATTTATTGACATAATGTAAGAGTAACATGAAAGAAACAAGAATAACACAAAGAATTCCCACAATACCCTTCACCCGATTCCCTCTGTGTTAGCATTTTGTTACATTTGCCTTCACTTTATCTCTTTTTCTCTCTCTCTGTGAATACAGATATATTTTTTTCTGAAATGTTTAAGAGTACATTGCATAAATTAGACTATATGTATGGTATTTCACGGCATTAACATTTTAAGACCTCCTTTATTCAGAATCTCAGATGATTTGGTACAGGAAAAAATAGTATTTTGTTTTAATTTGCATTTCTCTGTTGATTAAAGTTAAAGATGTTTTCATAAATTAACTATATTTGTTCTTTGGTTACTCATCTATTGATGATGTTTGCCCATTATGTGTTACTTTTACTTACGTATTTACTTGCCTCCCATGTGAAAGCAAGATACTAATCACTTCTCAAGGGCAGAGAAGTTCTCTCTGCTCACAGTAAATTTACAACCTACTTTGACAGCTAAGGTGTAAGAAGGTAGTTTTTTTAAAAAAATGATGTTTAGCCATGGAAACTATCTTCAAACAAAATTTTACATGCAAGTACAATGAGAGAAAATAGATAAAAGAGCAGCTTCTCTGGTTGAAGTAAAGATAGAAGACTTGGATCCTCCTGGATTCCCTCCTCTTTTCCTCTTAGCCTCTCTAAGTAACAAAGACCTCCTACTAATACCCACTAGGAGCTCTTGAAAACTACAGAAAGATAGGTTTTCTTTCCAACATGGGCAAGAATTTTTATATCCTTTGTATCTCAATAGCTATACTGTACTTATTTTATCAAAAGTAATTACATAAGATATCTTTCCAAATATATGTCTTTCTTCTTCTCCTCCTTCTTCATCCTTCTTTTTAATCCCTTTTGCTCACAATCTTTCTATGGATGAAGCTTATGGTTAATGTTGACACTTTTGAGAGATTCATTACACAACATTCTGCCCACCAAGAGATCAGAAGTGTTTCCTTTTTTTTTTTTTTTTTAATGTTCTTCCATCATAAATATCTATGGCATCACCTGAAGTGAATTCATTAGTATGCAAATCTCCACACTTCACTATTCTCTCAGCTCATCTTCCAAAGTTAATGAAGTATAAGTAAATATGTTTGATTAAATAATCCAGACTTCTTCCCAAGGCCGCTAAGACTGGACATTCAGCCCGATGTTGGGAAAGTGGGGAAGGGGGACATTCAAGTCTCCCTCAAGCAAAGGCAGACCAGTTAAAAAATACTGTATTGACATGTAAAGTAGTCCTGGTCCCCTTTTGAGCCCTGATACACTATAATTTGTACCTTTTCTCTGTCCTTTTTCTCATCCTTATTCCTTCCTAAAATAATTTTGTCTTCCTAATAAGATTGTTTATTCAAGAGAACCTTACTAGTATGTTTTCAGATTGTGCACAGGATATACATCTAAGAGAATACAGTATTAAGAAATTTCCTTTCAATTCGTATATTTGTCTCTCCTAACACCACGTACACACTTTTTCTGGGGCCACATAGGTTTCTCTTAAAAGTTTTCTTGTAACAAAATGTCCTCCAGTTCCATATATGTTGTGGCAAATGACAGGATCTCATTCTTTGTTATGACTGAATAGTACTCCATTGTGCATGTGTACCACATTTTCTTCAGTGAAATAAGGCACTTTGTCCTTTCTTCTTATATTCTCACCCATTTGTGGGAAAAACAAACATCACATGTTCTCACTCATGCATGGGGGCTAAAAATCAAAACAACTGAACTCATGGTGATAGATGGTAGAATGATGACTATCCGAGGCTGAGAAGGGTAATTGGGAGAGGGGAGAGTGAGCAGTGTTAAAGAGTACAAAAATATAATTAGATAGAATGAATAAGATCTAGTATTTGATAGCACAATATGTTGACTACTATAATTTTGTCAGGTATATTTTAAAATAATGAAAAGAGTATAACTGGAATGTTTATAACACAAGGAAAGGATAAATGCTTGAGGTGAGGCGATAGATACCCCATTTACCCAAATGTGATTATGAAGCATTGTATGCCTGTATCAAAGTATCTCATGTACCCCATAAATATATACATATACTATGTACCTGTAAAAATACAAAATAAAATAAATAGAAGATAAAATAAAATAAAGTTCTCTTGTAACAGACCTAGAAATCACCCATAGTCTTTTCCTGCCTGATCGGCCTGACATTTTTTATGAACTTTCTTCTTTGTCAGGTCTGTATCCAAGTAGCACTTAAAAGTAGCCTCTTTTATATTTATTTTAATTTTACTAAATTAAACTTTGGAATTAAATTTAATTTTTGCCTTTCTATGGGTTTGAAATATATTAATATCTCATTGTGCCAGGTGCAGTGGCTCACGTCTGTAATCCCAACACTTTGGGAGGCTGAGGCAGGTGGATTGCTTGAGGTCAGGAGTTCAAGACCAGCCTGACCAACATGACAAAACCCCATCTCTACTAAAAATAGAAAAAAACAGCCAGGCATGGTAGTGCATGCCTGTAGTCTCAGCTACTCAGAAGCCTGAGGCACCAGAATCGCTTGAACCTGGGAGGCAGAGGTTGCAGTGAGCCGAGATTATACCACTGCACTTCAGCCTAGGCAATAGAATGAAACCCCATCTTCAAAACAAAACAAAGCAAAACAAAAAAAAATCATTGCAATTTTAATTTGCATTTCCCTAATGAATAATAATATTTAATGATCTTATTGGCCATTCATTTATATACCTTATTTTATGAAATGCCTGTTCAAGTCTTTTGCCCATTTTTATGTTGGGTTATGTGTTTTCTGGTTTGTATACATTCTTGTAAATTCTTACTGTAATACCTTTATCAGATATATTTTCTTAACATTTTCTCTCCATCTGTAACTTGCCTTTTCATTTTTAAGAGTGCCTTTTGATGAACAAAACTTTTAATTTGTATTATTTCAACTTATTTTATGATTAGTAAATTTTCATCCTTTTTAAGAACTTTTGCCTTCCCCAAGTTCACAAAGATATTCTCCCACATAACATTCTAGAAGCTTTATATGCTTATCTTTTACATTTACATCTATGATCTATCTGAAATTCATTTTGGGGAACAGTGTAGGCTTAGACAGTAAAGTTTACTTTTTCCACTTGTTTATCTAGTTGTTCCAGCATCATTTGTTGAGAAGGCTTTTCTTTTCCCCATTTAATTGCCTGGCACATGTCATGCAGGAAATTACCTTGATGTAATGATAGCCTCCAGATACCCTACCAGTGAAGCCACCTTCCAGGTCAGAAAAACAGAAATGTCTGCAGATCAAATTAAGGTGGTACTCAAAACACATGGCTTAACAAATAAGCATAAAACAAAGACACAAAAAGAAAGAGGTGAGTATATTAACACACCTAGAATGAATTTAAACAGAATGGAAGGACCATACTACCTGAATCTTAGGTAATACTGTATTTATATGTCCTATAGCTCAATCTCTCTGCCACATCAGAGTTCTCAGCTGATGGTTTGTTTGAGGTTTGAAAAATAGGACTCAGCAGATAGAAGGTGTCTAGAGCCAGCTACATACACAGTTACGCTAGAGAGACTTTGGAGAAAGTACAACTGACCACAGTCGTGGTACACTAGTTAAGGTGATGAGCAGGTACAAATTTAACTTGTGTTACTGGGTAAGAACATTGAGGCCAGAGGAGGCATCATCAATAAGTGACCTATTTAAATCCTCATGAATATTGGGAGACTCATGTGGCTCATGTTTATTTAGTGTGTTACTGAGAGGTGAAGCTGGCTGGGCTTCTGGGTCAGGTAGGGGACTTGGAAAACTTTTCTGTCTAGCTAAAGGATTGTGAATGCACCAATCAGTGCTCCGTGTCGAGCTAAAGGTTTGTAAATGCACCAATCAGCCCTCTGTAAAACGGACCAATCAGCACTCTGTAAAATGGACTAATCAGCTCTCTGTAAAATGGACCAATCAGCATGATGTGGGTGGGGCCAAATAAGGGAATAAAAGCAGGCCACCCGAGTTAGCAGCGGCAACGCACTCGGGTCCGCTTCCACAGCGTGGAAGCTTTGTTCTTTTGCTCTTTGCAATAACTCTTGCTGCTGCTCACTCTTTGGGTCCGCACTACCTTTATGACCTCTAATACTCACCACAAAGCTCTGCAGCTTGACTCCTGAAGTCAGCGAGACTATGAACTCACCGGGAGGAACAAACAACTCCAGACGCACCACCTTTAAGAGCTGTAACACTCACTGTGAAAGTCTGCAGCTTCACTCCTGAAATCAGGGAGACTACGAACATCTGAAGGAACAATCTCCGGACATGCCATCTTTAAGAATGGTAACACTCACCGCGAGAGTCCGTGGCTTCATTCTTGAAGTCAGCAGGACCAAGAACCCACCAGAAGGAACCAATTCTGGACACACTGGTACCCCAGATGGGACACTCGACTATTGCCAAGCAGTGAGTACCATCAGACCCCTTTCACTTGCTATTCTGTTCTATTTTTCCTTAGAATTCGGGGGCTAAATACTGAGCACCTGTCAGCCAGTTAAAAGTGACTAGTGGGGCCGCCCGACTAATGACACGGGTGTCAGGCTTTCTGGGAAAGGGCTCTCTAACAACCCCCGTCTCTTTGGAGTTGGGAGCATTGGTTTGCCTGGAACCAGCTTCCGCTTTTCCTGTACTTCCGGGCTGAGCCGAGAGCCGACAGAGAGGAAAGCCATTCAGCTCCGGGGTCCCGACAACAAGTTGGCTGATGCTGCGGCCATGAGCAGAACTCTCAAAGTCATGTCACACAAGCGAGACTCACCCATCTTTATCCTATCTATCCTGAGCCTTGCCTCCTGGGCCCAAATGCCTATCAGACAAACTTCCTCTCACCTCTTCTCCAAGGCTAGTCCTGCTTCTAAAAACCACTCCCTGTCTCTGGTGCTTTTCTAGTTTCTCCTGTAAGAACGATTTCTGGTATAAACTCCAGGACTCTGTTACCTTCTTTAGGCACCTGGGCTCACCAATCAGAAAGATGTAATTTTTGCCCAAAGTCCCATCATAGGGTGGATTATTTGGAATTTCAGGATCCCTCCTCAGACAAGCAGGCCTAACAAAAGCTATTCCTGAAGCTAGGGTATGGGGAGCCTCAGAAATTGTATCCTTCCTATTCACATAAGTGAGGACAAAAGGTACCACTCTTCCAACTCTGGAGATCCCTTCCCTCCCTCAGGGTATAGCCCTCCACTTCATTTTTGGGGCATAACATCTTTATAGGACAGGAGTAAAGTCCCAATACTAACAGGAGAACACTTAGGACTCTAACAGGGTTTCGAGAACGCATCAGTAAGAGCCACTAAATCTGATTTTTCTCGGTCCTCTTTGTGGTCTAAAAGGACAGGCAAGGGTGCAGGTTTTCAAGAATGTGTTAGTAGAGCCCACTAAATCCGACCTTCCTCGGTCCTCCTTGTGGTCTAGGAGGAAAACTAGTGTTTCTGCTGCTGCGTCAGTGAGCGCAACTATTCCATTCAACAGGGTCCAGGGACTATTGCAGGTTCTTGGGCAAGGGGTGTTTCTGCTGCTGTGTCGATGAGTGCAATTGTTCTGATTAGCTGGGTCCAGGGACTGTTGTGGGTTCTTGGGCAGGGGGAGAAACAAACAAACCAAAACCACAGGCGGTTTTGTCTTTCAGATATGAAACAGTCTGGCATCAACAGGCTCACCCTTGAAATGAATCCTAAGCCATTGGGACCAATTTGACCTGCAAACCTTGAAAAAGAGGCATCTCATTTTTTTCTGCACTATGACTTGGTCCCAATGTTCTCTCTCTGATGGTGAAAAATGGCCACCTGAGGGAAGTATAAATTACAATACTATCCTGCAGCTTGGCCTTTTCTGTAAGAGGGAAGGCAAATGGAGTGAAATACCTTATGTCCAAGCTTTCTTTTCATTGAAGAATACACAACTATGCAAAGCTGGTGATTTATGGCCCACAGGAGGACCTCTCATTTACCCCCATATTCTATCCTCCCTATAGCTCCCCTTCCTATTAATGGTAAGTCTCCTCTAGTCTCCCCTGCCCAGAAGGAAATAAGCAAAGAAATCTCCAAAGGACCACAAAACCCCCCATGCTATTGGTTATGTTCCCTTCAAGCTGTAGGGGGAGGGGAATTTGGCTCAACCTGGGTGCATGTCCCTTTCTCCCTCACTGATTTAAAGCAGATCAAGGCAGACCTGGGGAAGTTTTCAGATGATCCTGATAGGTACATAGATGTCCTACAGGGTCTAGGGCAAAGCTTCGATCTCACTTGGAGAGATGTCATGCTATTGGCAGATCAAACCCTGGCCTTTAATGAAAACAATGTGGCTATAGCTGCAGTCTGAGAGTTTGGAGATACTTGGTATCTTAGTCAAGTAAATGACAGAATGACAGTCAAAGAAAGGGACAAATTCCCTACCGGTCAGCAAGCCGTCCCCAGTATGGATCCCCACTGGGACCTTGACTCAGATCATGGGGACTGGAGTCACAAACAACTGCTGACCTGTGTTTTAGAAGGACTAAGAGAATTAGGAAGAAGCCCATGAATTATTCAATGATGTCCACCATAACTCAGGAGGAAGAAAATCCTTCTGCCTTCCTCAAGCGGTTATGGGAGGCCTTAAGAAAATATACTCCCCTGTCACCCAAATCACTCGAGGGTCAATTGATTCTAAAAGATAAGTTTATTACCCAAGCAGCCGCAGATATCAGGAGAAAGCTTCAAAAGCAGGCCCTGAACAAAATCTGGAGCCATTATTAAACCCAGCAACCTTGGTGTTCTATAATAGGGACCAAGAGGAATAGGCCCAAAAGGAAAAGTGAGATCAGAGAAAGGCCGCAGCCTTAGTCATGGCCCTCAGACAAACAAACCTTGGTGGTTCCGAGCGGACAGAAAATGAAGCAGGCCAATCACCCAGTAGGGTTTGTTATCAGTGTGGTTTACAAGGACACTTTAAAAAATATTGTCTAACAAGAAACAAGCCTCCCCCTTGTCCATGTCTGCTACGCTGAGGCAATCACTGGAAGGCACACTGCCCCAGAGGACAAAGGTTCTCTGGGTCAGAAGCCCCAACCAGATTGTTCAACAACAGGACTGAGGGTGCCCAGGGCAAGCACCAGCTCATGTCATCACCCTCACTGAGCCCCGGGTACATTTAACCATCGAGGGCCAGGAAATTGACTTCCTCCTGGACACTGGCGTGGCCTTCTCAGTGTTAATCTCCTGTCCTGGATGACTGTCCTAAAGTCCGTTACCATCCGAGGAATCCTGGAACAGCCTGTAACCAGGTATTTCTCCCACCTCCTCAGTTGTAACTGGGAGACTTTGTTCTTTTCACATGTTTTCTTGTTATGCCTGAAAGCCCCACACCCTTATTAGAGAGGGATATGTTAGCCAAAGCTGGAGCTAGTATCTATGTGAATATGGGAAACAAGTTACCCATCTGTTGTCCCCTCCTTGAGGAAGGAATCAACCCTGAAGTCTGGGCACTGGAAGGACAATTTGGAAGGGCAAAAAATGCCCACCCAGTCCAAATTAGGCTAAAAGAATGCACCACTTTTCCTTATCAAAGGCAATATCCCTTANAGGACTGAGGGTGCCCAGGGCAAGCACCAGCTCATGTCATCACCCTCACTGAGCCCCGGGTACATTTAACCATCGAGGGCCAGGAAATTGACTTCCTCCTGGACACTGGCGTGGCCTTCTCAGTGTTAATCTCCTGTCCTGGATGACTGTCCTAAAGTCCGTTACCATCCGAGGAATCCTGGAACAGCCTGTAACCAGGTATTTCTCCCACCTCCTCAGTTGTAACTGGGAGACTTTGTTCTTTTCACATGTTTTTCTTGTTATGCCTGAAAGCCCCACACCCTTATTAGAGAGGGATATGTTAGCCAAAGCTGGAGCTAGTATCTATGTGAATATGGGAAACAAGTTACCCATCTGTTGTCCCCTCCTTGAGGAAGGAATCAACCCTGAAGTCTGGGCACTGGAAGGACAATTTGGAAGGGCAAAAAATGCCCACCCAGTCCAAATTAGGCTAAAAGAATGCACCACTTTTCCTTATCAAAGGCAATATCCCTTAAGGCCTGAAGCTCATAAAGGGTTACAGGATATTGTTAAACATTTAAAAGCTCAAAGCTTAGTAAGGAAACGCAGCAGTCCCTGCAGCACCCCAATTCTAGGAGTACAAAAACCAAATGGGCAGTGGAGACTAGTGCAAGATCTTAGACTCATCAATGAGGCAGTAATTCCTCTATATCCAGTTGTACCCAACCCCTATACTCTGCTCTCTCAAGTACAAGAGAAAGCATAGTGGTTCACTGTTTTGGACCTCAAGGATGCCTTCCTATGTATTACCCTACACTCTGACTCCCAGTTTCTCTTTGTCTTTGAGGATCCCACAGACTACATGTCCCAACTTACATGGACCATCTTGCCCCAAGGGTTTAGGGATAGCCCTCATCTGTTTGGTCAGGCACTGGCCTAAGATCTCAGCCACTTCTCAAGTCCAGGCATTCTGGTCCTTCAGTATGTGGATTATTTACTTTTGGCTACCAGTTCAGAAGCCTCATGCCAGCAGGCTACTCTAGATCTCTTGAACTTTCTAGCTAATCAAGGGTACAAGGTGTCTAGGTCAAAGGCCCAGCTTTGCCTACAGCAGGTCAAATATCTAGGCCTAATCTTAGCCAGAGGGACCAGGGCCCTCAGCAAGGAATGAATAGAGCCTATACTGGCTTATCCTTGCTCTAAGATGTTAAAACAGTTGTGGAGGTTCCTTGGAATCACTGGCTTTTGCCGACTATGGATCCCCAGATACAGCGAGATAACCAGGCCCCTCTATACTCTAATCAAGGAGACCCAGAGAGCAAATACTCATCTAGTAGAATGGGAACCAGAGGCAGAAACAGCCTTGAAAACCTTAGAGCAAGCCCTTGTACAAGCTCCAGGTTTAAGCCTTCCGACAGGACAAAACTTCCCTTTATACGTCACAGAGAGAGCAGGAACAGCTCTTGGAGTCCTTACTCAGACTCTTGGGACAACCCCACAACCAGCGGCATACCTAAGTAAGGAAATCGATGTAGTAGCAAAAGGCTGGCCTCACTGTTTACAGGTAGTTGCGGTGGTGGCCGTCTTAGTGTCAGAGGCTGTCAAAATAATGCAAGGAAAGGATCTCACTGTCTGGACTCCTCATGATATAAATGGCATACTAGGTGTCAAAGGAAGTTTATGGCTATCAGACAACCAACTACTTAGATACCAGGCGCTACTCCTTGAGGGTTCGGTGCTTCAAATACATNATAGCTTTTGGAGTCCTTACTCAGACTGGTGGGACAACCCCACAACCAGTGGCATACCTAAGTAAGGAAATTGATGCAGTAGCAAAAGGCTGGCCTCACTGTTTTAGGGTAGTTGCGGCAGTGGCCGTCTTAGTGTGAGAGGCTATCAAAATAATACAAGGAAAGGATCTCACTGTCTGGACTACTCCTGATGGAAATGGCATACTAGGTGCCAAAGGAGGTTTATGGCTACAGACAACAGCCTGCTTAGATACCAGGTGCTACTCCTTGAGGGACTGGTGCTTCAAATACATACGTGTGTGGCCCTCAACTCTGCCACTTTTCTCCCAGAGGATGGGGAACCAATTGAGCATGACTGCCAACAAATTATAGTCCAGACTTAAGCTGCCCGAGATGATCTCTTAGAAGTCCCCTTAGCTAATCCTGACCTTAACTTATATACCAATGGAAGTTCATTTGTGGAGAATGGGATAGGAAGGGCAGGTTATGCCATTGTTAGTGATATAACCATTCTTGAAAGTAAGCCTCTTCCCCCAGGGACCAGTGCCCAGTTAGCAGAACTAGTGGCACTTACCCGAGCCTTAGAACTGAGAAAGGGAAAAGAATAAATGTGTATACAGATAGCAAGTATGCTTATCTAATCCTACATGCCTATGCTGCAATATGGAAAGAAAGGGAATTTCTAACATCTGGGGGAACCCCTATTAAATACCACAAGGAAATTATTGAGTTATTGCATGCAGTGCAAAAATCCAAGGAGGTGGCAGTCTTACACTGCCAAAGCCGTCAGAAATGTGAAGGAGAAAAGGCAGAAGGAAACCGTCAGGCAGATGCTGAGGCCAAAACTGCTGCCAGGCAGAACCTCCCATTAGAAATACCTAGGGAAGGACCCTTGATATGGAACAACCCCCTCCAAGAGACTAAGCCTCCGTATTCCCCGACTAAAGCAGAATGGGGACTTTCACAGGGACATAGTTTTATCCCCTCGGGGTGGTTAACAACAGAAGAAGGAAAGGTACTTATACCCGAAGTCAGCCAGTGGAAAATACTTAAAACCCTCCACCAAACTTTTCATACAGGTATTGAAAACACTCATCAAATGACTGAATCCCTGTTTACAGGGCCAAATCTCCTCCAGACCATCCGACAGGTAGTCAAAGCCTGTAAGGTGTGCCAAAGGAATAATCCCTCAATCCATCGTAAAGCCCCTTTGGGGAAACAAAGAATAGGTCACTATACTGGAGAGGACTGGCAGTTAGACTTCACCCATATGCCTAAGTTAAAGGGATTTCAATACTTGTTGGTCTGTGTTGATACCTTTACAAATTAGATAGAAGCTTTCCCCTGCAAGACAGAGAAGGCTCAGGAAATGATTAAAGCCCTAATTCATGAAATAATTCCTAGATTTGGGCTTCCCCAAAGCTTACAGAGTGACAGTGGTCCGGCTTTTAAAGTCACGATAACTCAGGGAATTTCCAGGGCTCTACAGATACGATATCACCTTCATGCGCCTGGAGGCCACAATCCTCAGGGAAGGTCAAGAAGGCAAATGAAACACTCAAGAGGCACTTAAGGAAACTAACACAAGAAACTCATCTCCCATGGCCTACTCTTTTGCCCATGGCCTTGATAAGAATCTGAAATTCTCCTCACAAAATGGGGCTCAGTCCATATGAAATGCTGTATGGATGACCTTTTCTCACAAATGACCTCCTATATCAACAAAACCTTAAAAACCTACTGAAGGATGTCACAGAGAAAAGGGAACAGAGTTGTTTCAACCAGGAGATCTAGTGTTGGTCAGATCTCTCCCCTCTACCTCCCCTATCTATGGACTCTTTGTGGAACGGACCATACTTGGTAGTCCTCTCTACCTCCACTGCAGTTAAGGTGGCAGGAGTGGAATCTTGGATTCACTACACCAGAGTTAAATTTTGGACATGCCCTGCGAGACCATCAGCTCAAGATTCCCAAGATCAGCCAGACCAGCCTCGATACACCTGCAAACCGTTGGAGGACTTGCATCTCCTATTTCAGAAGGAAACATCCCAGACTAAAAAGGCTCCTACCACTGATCCTGAAGAAAAACTCTTTCCTCCTTAAAAAAGATAAGTGAAAACATATATAATCTTTAACACCTCTCCTTGCCCCTTTAATGGAATCCTTTTACTATTTCATCATATTATTAAGCAGCATACTAACCACACCCTTTGCAATAGGACTATATACTGTAGCTCCTGCTGGGACGAAAATCCTAATCACATCAACCTTCTTTCTATCTTCCTTCTGACAGTAATTTACTCCTATCTTTAACGCAGGCTGGATAAAATGATCTCGTCTTTCAGAGCACCCTCTTTACCTTTCGATTTACTCTTTGCCTATCTATCCCTCCTGCTTCCTTGGATACCTCATACAATCACCCCTCTCCTTCCACTAGCTCCTTATTACCTCTATAAGACTCTCAACTCAACCCATTCTCTGTTAAACCAGTCCAATCCTTCCCTGGCAAATGACTGTTGGCTTTGTACCTCTCTACCAACCTCTTCTTACGTTGCCACTCCCATTCCCACAAAAAACTGGGTCTTCGCCAACTTAACCTACCACCCTCGTTATGAAGGAAAATACCCTTTCTGACTTCTAAATATGCAATCATTAGCCAACTTCCCCATCTCTGATAGAACCAAGAATACCCTAACAGGATGTATGATCCAACTTTTACTTTCTTACATTTCCAACCTTACCTATTATATAAGCAATGAAAAGCTCATACACGGCCCTGTAACTACAAATACCATCTTAACTTTCCAAGCCCCTTTATGCATCCAATGCAACCTGTCCTCAGTCCTGCCCCTAGGGCACCTACTATCCCATCAGTGTGATTACACCTGCAACTTCAAGCCCCAACTGATTATAGTAACTTCTGAGTCACCCAAACAGCTCCATTCAGACGGCTTGTCTGCTTCTCAGGTCCCCAAAAAATCATTGCCTCCTCCCTGCTTAACCAACAGTCCAGGTTTTGTAATGGCAAACATACTCCCAGCATCACCATTCACCCCTGGGCCCCCTGCAGCAGTGCCCCACCACTGGTGAATGCCTTCTCATCCCCTCTTTCCATCGCTCTCTCAAATGGTTCCTAGTAGACACAAAATGGTTTTTTCTCCAATGGGAAAATAGAATACAGGGAGCCACTCGGTTGGCTCCCAACACCCCTTTCCAGCCGTTCACTGGAGCTACCTTGGCAAGTACTCTAGGAGTATGGGAAAATGAAAAAAACAAGTTCACACACCTTTTTAACATATACAACCAGTTCTGTCTACCCAGCCAAGGTATATTCTTCTTATGTGGAACGTCAACCTATATCTGCCTTCTCACTAACTGGAAAGGCACTTGCACCTTAGTCTTTCTAAGTCCCAATATTAACATTGCCCCAGGAAATCATACCTTACCAATACCCCTCAAAGCTCAAGTCTTTCAGCACAGAGCCATACAACTAATACCCCTACTTATAGGGTTAGGAATGGCTACTGCTACAGGAACCGAAATAGCCAGTTTATCTACTTCATTATCCTACTACCACACACTCTCAAAGGATTCTCAGACAGTTTGCAAGAAATAACAAAATCTATCCTTACTTTACAATCCCAAATAGACTCTTTGGCAGCAGTGACTCTCCAAAACCACCAAGGCCTAGACCTCCTCACTGCTGAGGAAGGAGGATTCTGCACCTTCTTAGGGGAAAAATATCGTTTTTACACTAACCAGTCAGGGATAGTACGAAATGCCACCCAGTGTTTACAGGAAAAGGCCTCTGAAATCAGACAACACCTTTCAAACTCATACCAACTTCTGGAGTTGGGCAACATGGCTTCTCCCCTTTCTAGGTCCCGTAGCAGCCATCTTGCTGCTACTCATCTTTGGGTCCTTTATTTTTAACCTTCTTGTCAAATTTGTTTCCTCTAGAATCAAGACCATCAAGCTACAGATGGTCTTACAAATGGAACCCAAAATGGGTTCAACTAACAACTTCTACCAAGGACTGCTGGACTGACCCACTGGCCCTTCCGCTGGCCTAAAGAGTTCCCCTCTGAAGGACATTACAACTGCAGGGCACCTTTGCCCCTATCCAGCAGGAAGTAGCTAGAGCAGTCATCGGCCAAATTCCAATAGCAGTTGGGGTGTCCTGTTTTGAGGGGGGATTGAGAGGTGAAGCCGGCTGGGTTTCTGGGTCGACTAGGGGACTTTGAGAACTTTTCTGTCTAGCTAAAGGATTGTAAATGCACCAATCAACACTCTGTGTCTAGCTAAAGGTTTATAAATGCACCAATCAGCACTCTGTAAAAGTGGACCAATCAGCACTCTGTAAAACGGACCAATCAGCTCTCTGTAAAATGGACCAATCAGCAAGATGTGGGTGGGGCCAAATAAGGGAATATAAGCAAGGGACCCGAGTCAGCAGCGGCAACCCACTCCAGTCCCCTTCTACACTGTGGAAGCTTTGTTCTTTTGCTCTTTGCAATAACTCTTGCTGCTGCTCACTCTTTGGGTCCACACTACCTTTATGAGCTGTAACACTCACCACGAAGGTCTGCAGCTTGACTCCTGAAGTCAGCGAGACTATAAATCCACCAGAAGGAACAAACAACTCCAGACACGCCATCTTTAAGAGCTGTAACACTCACTACGAAGGTCTGCAGCTTCACTCCTGAAGTCAGCAAGACTACAAACATCTGAAGGAACAAACTCCAGACACACCATCTTTAAGAACTGTAACACTCACTGCAAGGGTCCGTGGCTTCATTCTTGAAGTCAGTGAGACCAAGAACCCACCAGAAGGAACCAATTCCGGACACATTACGAATATTCAGTACCCATGTGGTCCTTCTGAGCTCTTCTATCCTTTTATCTATGAACAAAACACAGATGTTTCAGTCCACTTATTTTGTTTGTGTTAACATGTCTCACAAGCCACTTGCTTTGTCATCCCTCGGTACCTGTGGAAGATTGAATCTAAGAGCCTCCTGCAGATACCAAAACCCAAAGATGTTCTGGTCCTAGATATAAAATGTCATAGTACTTCCACATAACCTAGGCACATCCTCCCCTGTACTTTAAATCATCTCTAGATTACTTATGTAAATAGCTGTTATGCTATATTGTTTAGGGAATAATAACAAGGAAAAATGTTTGAACGTGTTCAGTACAGAGGCAATATTTTTCTTAATAATTTCAATCCAAAGTTGATTGAACCCATGGATACACACGCTATTAGCATATTTAGTTTCATTTATCCACTGTATTTGTTTTTCCTGTGTTCTATAGCAGAGATAAGCAAACTATGACCTGCAGGCTCACTATCTGTTTTTATAAATAATGTTTTGTTATAACACACCTGCAACTATTCATGGACATATTGTCTATAGCTGCATTCCTGCTACAAAGGCTGAGCTGAGTACAGTAGTTGCAGCAGAGACAGTATAGCCAGCAAGTCTTGAATATTTACTCTGTGGCCTTTAAGAAAAAGGTTCCCATTCCCCATTCTATAGAAGATTTAATATTCTTGAATAATGAGTAAGCACACATTACTGAATCTTTGTTGAAAATCAACTAACTGTACATATGTGGATCTATTTTTGGACTATTTTGATTTATAGATATAATGTCTATTATTATGCTAATACTATATTGGTTTGATTACTATAGTTTTAAAGTAGATTATTAAACCAAGTAATGTAAATTCTCCACCTGTTTTATTTTTTACAAAATTGTTTTGGCCATTCTTCATCTTTTGAATTCGTATGTAAATTTTAGAATCAATTTGTCAGTATCTCAAAATAGACAGGATTTTCATTGGGAAGGCATTAAAGTATCTTATGTTTTCTGGTGCTTTTCTAAACTGATTTTTTTAAAAAAATAGTTTATATTAATACAGAAATACAATTAATTTTTGTATGTTGAACTTATTCCTTGTGACTATTCATTTATTAGTTCTACTAGTTGCTGTGTAGATGGTGTCATTTGGATCTTCTGGATTCTTACTGATTTTGTATTTGTTCTATCAATTTCTGAGACTGGTATATTAAAATCCCTAACTATGTTTGTGATATTGCCCATTTCTACGTTGGCTTTGATTCTGTTTCATTTATCTTGAGTCTCTGTTTTAGGTATATATGTATATTTATGATTATATCTTTGGTTTAATTGACCTTTTATCTAGAAATTTCTGTTTATCTCTAATCATCACTTTTTGATGTTTTCTTTGTCTGATATTAACCTAGCTATGCCAATATTTCTAATATTTATTGTTTGCATTGTATACATTTTCCAGTTTTTTACTTTCTTTTTCTTTCTTTTTTTAAATTGTATTTATTTATTTTTGAGATAGGATTCTGCTCTGTTACCCAGGCAGGAATGCAGTGGCTGGATCTCGAATCACTGTAGCCTCAGCCTCCCAGGTTCAAGTCATCCTTCCATCTCAGTCTCCCAAGTAGCTAGAACTACAGGCACATACCACAACACCTGGCTTATTGTTGTTTATTTTTTGTAGAGATGGGAGTCTCATTATGTTGCACAGGCTGGTCTCAAACGCCTGGGCTCAAGTGATCCACTCACCTTGGCGTCCCAAAGTGCTTGGATTACAGGCGCGAGCCACTGCATCTAGCCACAGTTTCTTACTTTCAGTTTATGACTTTATATTTAAAGTGCATCTATTGTTGACTGTATGTAGTTGTGCTTTTTATCCAATCTGATAATCTATCTTTTAATTAAAGCATTAAAAGCATTTGTACTATCTCAGGTTCAGTTTTTATTTGTTACTTTTTTTTTTTTTCTCCTGAACTATAAGGTCACATTTTCCCATTTTTGTTTGTCTGTTTGTTTGTTTGTTTTGTTTGTTTTGCATGATTAGAAAAAATAGTATTGTATATTGGACATTGTGAATGATAAATTTTAGACACGGAATTTTGTTACCTTCCTCTGAAGAGTTTTGAGTTTGTTGTTCTAGCATAAAGTTAACTTGGTAGGACCCAAACTCCAAACTTTCTCTCTCCCTCCCTTGTGATAGGCATCAGATGAAATCTCTGCTCATCTTTTTTCAGGTTTCCAACTTGATATCCACTTAACTATTTACAGTTTTTCTCATGCATGCCCAGTTCAAAGGCTAGCCAAGGATTTGAGGAGAGATTATATATAAACTTGGGGGCTCTGCACACTGTGGAGCTCCAGTTTATAAGATTTATGCCTATTAATTTCAAGTTGTTCTGGCAGCCCTGAACTCCGTCCTCTGACATCTCAAGCCAATAGTTCTGTGGCTCTTTATTCAAGTCTAGCTACCCTGCACTGCACCAACTTAGGAAATGTACCTTTGGAAAAGTCTGTACCAATGTGACTCTCACTCAGGGCAGTTCTCTCAAGAATCAAGTTTCAGGTGCTGTTGTTGTTCTTATTTTTATTTTCCCTGCTTTTGATTAAACTCCATGACTTCAAGTGTATGGATTTTTTTAACCTAATCCACAGTTTACAATTGTTATATGCAGGATGATTATTCTAATACAAGATCCTTGGCAATTACTAGAACCAGAATTTAATGATTTTGTAGTCCACATCAAAACCTAACAAATTTAAAGCAGCATTTACCAACATGTTTTCTGGAGAACACAAGTAGTAGCATCTTAAAATGAACAATCAAGAGGGATTGTTACATAGTCAAATATTAGAAAAGACACTTACCATTTCACAGATTCCAAGGATTTTAGGAGCCCTCACTCCTCTTAAGACATGACCCAGTACTGGCCAGGGACCCCTCTGCCATACACTATGTGTCAATGCAGTCACTGTCCAAACCAGATTTGAAATGTTAACAAAGACTGTGAAATATGTGGAGGAAAAAGGGAGAGTTTTATGTTCTATTTTTAAGAAATCCATAGATGGGAAGACACAGCCTCCAATGTAAAATGGAAGGACAGTCAAAGGAGGAGAGAGGAAAAGGGGCATTTACATCTTTCAGTCTGTCTAAGGTGAATATTTACCAGGTTTGGGGAAAGTCAAGCATGTGTGCAATGAGTAAACATATATGTAACATACATTTTAGGCTCATTTTAGGGTGAAATTTGAATGTTAAAATGAGGTAAAATTTGGCTCTTTATATCAAAAGGTGAACTGAATGGCATAAAAATGTTCTGTGGGGCACAAAAAAGTTCTGTGAACAGGCTCTGTAAACCCGGTGAAACTGGCTTAAGGTCTGTGGGTGTTTATCAGGAAACACTGTTTGCACAGTAGGTCTACTGTCAACTCAGAGCTGCTGGTAGGAGGTAGGGAGGGGGCAGAGGGGCTGTGTAGTGAGTCCAGTTGCCAGTGGCTGGTGTTAGGCAATTCAGCAGTATTGGGGCAGCTGGAAAAGTCCCAGTAGCTGTTTTAACAATGTTTATTTAAGGGTTAGTTTCTGTTCAATTTCAGGAAAGAAGACTTTATGGCAGCTAGTAATATAGGGATATATGCCCAACCCTTCTCCCTGATAGGGCCACTTGATTTTATTTCTCATTTTAGCCACATGAGTTTATTTCATCTGTCAGCTGGGGATATATTTTAACAAAGACTGGGGGAGCTAGACCCCATACTTCATGGGAGAAATATCAAGAAATGTGTGGTCATCTTTTTTTTTAAGAGATGGGGTCTCAGTTTGCTCCCCAGGCTAGAATGCAGTGGCTATTCACAAGCATGATGGTAGGACAATACAGCCTTGAACTCACAGGCTCAACCAAGCCTCTTGCCTCAGCCTTCCAAGTAACCGGGACTACAGGCACATGCCACTGCACCTGGCAATACGTTCATCTTTAATCCACCATGCCATTCTCAGGGTAAAAGGCAGTAGACTTTCTACAGAGAGTGGTATGACAGAAAGGGAATTCTGTTCCCTTTCTATTCCAGAATTAAATAGATAGGAACAATAAACTAGTAGAAACTGCTACAGTTAAGACATATAGTTAAGGAAATTATTAAAGCTAATGTGGATTCCAAAAACATATATTATAAACAACTTCACGCCAAAACATTTGAAAATTTATATGAATATGAAAATTTTCTAGAAAATACAAATTATAAGACTGATTTAGGCAAAAATAAAATGAACTGGGTAGTCTTATGCTAGGAAAGAAATTGAATCTGAAATCAAACACTCCACATGAAAAACTCCAGGCCCAAATAACATCACTAATGATGACTTCCAGTCATTTAAGGAATAAATCATTCTAATTATATCCAAGTCTTCCAGAGAATAGAAATAGAGGTTATAATCCCAATATTATTTAATGAGGCTAGCATAATCTCATGTATGATATATGTTTATTAGATAAATTGGCCTGTAATTGCTTTTTCTTATGCTGTCCTTCTCAGCATATTAATGGCCCAATTTTGTTAGTATCCTTTAAGATTTTAGTATCTGGGGCGGAGCAAGATGGCTG
>NW_016810891.1:1104792-1132770 GCF_001698545.2 Rhinopithecus bieti | reverse complement strand
TCCCTAGAACTTTAAGTATAATAATAATAAAATAAAATAAAATAAAAAGAAGTTAGACAAAGAACACTAATTATCCTCCCAACAATACGCAAATTAAGGAATGAAATAAATGAGATAATAAAGAACAAAAATTCATGAAATAGAACTAAAATAAACAAAAGATACCCAACAAAGTCAAAAGTTGATTCTTTGAAAAGTAAAATAAAATAAAAACTGTTACCAAGATTCATTTAGTAAAACAGAGAAGGCAACAAAAATCAGGTCAGAAATAATGAAAGATGTAATTACAGATATTGTGGACTTAGGTAAAGATTCAGATCACATTATAACAACTTTATGGCAAAATCATACATATTTATATGGATTAAGTAAATTCCTAGAAAGAGAAAACTTACCAAACCTGAATTGAAAAAATATACATAATATAAAACAACATGTACTCCCTGGAAAAATTGAATATATGTATTAAAATATTGAAACAAAGCAAACTCCAGGTCAAATGGTTTCTATGAAAAGTTTTATAAAACATTAAATAATAAAGCATTTCTAAGTTTGCCAAACTTTTCTGGAGGAATTTGGGGAAAAAAGCAGTATAGCCTAGTTGCTATCCCAAAATGTGAGCAGACTGTTTCTTTAAGTGGGAGTCTGATCCATTCCTCCTCATTGATTGGGACCTCCCAGTGAAGGCCTCCAGCCACCCACACCCACCCGTATGCTATAGGCAGAGCTCTGATCTCTCCCCGAGATGGATGGTTGGTGGGTAGAGAGGGGTTGGCCACCACCTTGGTTGTTTGGACAACTTAGCTGTTCCAGCCTGCAGGCTTTGCAGAGTCCAAGCCAATTTGGGCAGAGGAGGTTCCTAGGAGGGCATGGAAACTGCTGCTCTGTTGAGTAGTGGCTAGACTGCTTCTTTATTTTTATTTTTAAATTTTCATTCATTTATTTATTTTTTGATATAGTCTTGCTCTGTCACCCAGGTTGGAAGGCAGTGGCATGATCTTGGCTCACCACAACCTCTGACCCCTGGGCTGAAGCTATTCTCCTGCCTCAGCCTCCTGAGTAGCTGGGATTACAGGTGCCTGCCACTGTGCCCAGATAATTTTTGTATTTTTAGTAGAGATATAGATCCACCATATTGGTCAGACTAGTCTCAATCTCCTGACCTCCAGTGATCCACCCACCTTGGCTTCCTAGAATGCTTCTTTAAATGGGCTTCTTAAAATGATTCATTCCTCCTCTCTGGGCAGGTCCTCCCAGCTGGGTCCTTCAGCCACTCCTGCTTGTGTTTTACCACTGACAGGTAAAAATCTATCTCTAGGATGGAGTGCCTGAGGGCCAGGGAAGGCACTACTTTTCTGTTTGAATGTCTCAGCCAGGCCAGCCTGTGGACCTTGGAGAGTCCAAACCAATCAAGGGCTGAAACGATACCCAACACAGCACAACTGCTCTACCAAAATGAAGTCAGACTGTTTCTTAAAGCAGGTCCCTGATCCCATTCCTCCTGACTGGGTGAGACCTCCTAACTGGGGTCTCTAGCCACCTTCTACAAGTGTGTTTGGGCCAGCAGATCAGTACCCACCTGGAATGAAGCACCCAGAGAAAGAGGCAGGCTGCCATCTTTGCTGATTTGCAGCCTTTACTGGTGATACCTCCAGGTGCTGGAAAACCTGAGGGCACTAGCTTCCTGAGCAGACCCCCAGCACACAACACTGCAGCAGCCCTACAAAGAGTAGCCAGAATGTTAAAAGAAAAACGAAGAGCAGCAACAACACCAAAACCCACAAAAAGTCTGTCCAAGTTTCAGCAGACTCAAAGATTGAAGGCAGATAAGCCCACAAAGATGAGAAAGAAACTGCAAAACACTGAAAATGCAAAAAGTCAGAGTGTCTGCTTTCTCCTAATGACCACAACACCCAGGGTCGAGAACTAGGCTGAGACTGTGATGGCTGAAACGACAGAAGTAGTCTTCAGCAAATGGATTAAAACAAACTTCACTGAACTAATGGAACACGTTGTAATCCAATGCAAGGAAGCTAAAAATCATAATAAAACAATGCAGGAGCTAATAGCCAAATTAACCAGTACAGAGAGAAATATAACTGATCTGATATAGCTGAAAAACACACTACGAGAACTACACAATGCAATCACAATTATTAATAGCAGAATAGACCAAGCACAGGAAAGAATCTCAGAGCTTGAAATCTGTCTTTCTAAAATAAGACAAGCAGACAAGAATAGAGAAAAAAGAATAAAAAGGAATTTTAAAAACCTCCAAGAAATATGGGATTATGTATACAGACAAAAACTACGATTGATTGCAATACCTAAAAGAGATGAAGAGAATGGAACCAATTTGGAAAACATATTTCAGGCTATCATTCAGGAGAAGTTCCCTAACCTAACTAGACAGGCCAACATTCAAATTCAGGAAATGTGTAGAATGCTGGTAA
Organism: Rhinopithecus bieti; assembly: GCF_001698545.2. NCBI lineage: Eukaryota > Metazoa > Chordata > Mammalia > Primates > Cercopithecidae > Rhinopithecus > Rhinopithecus bieti. The sequence goes on along the minus strand of NW_016810891.1, from coordinate 1,130,317 downwards.
GATAGTTCATGAGAAGATCTACCCCAAGACACATAATTATCAGATTCAGCAAGGTGGAAATGAAAAAGAATGTTAAGGGTAGCCAGAGATAAAGGCCAGGTCACCTACAAAGGGAAGCCTATCAAACTAACAGTGGAACTTTCAGCAGAAACCCTCCAAACCAGAAGAGATTGGTGGCCAATATTCAACATTCTTAAAGAAAAAAATTTCCAAACCAGTATTTCTTATCCAGCCAAATTAAGCTTCAAAGATGAAGGAAAAATAAGCTCCTTTTCAGACAAGCAAATGCTGAGGGAATTGGTTACCACCAATCCTGCCTTACAAGAGCTCCTGAAGGAAGCACTAAATGTGGAAAGGAAAAACTGTTATCAACTGCTGCAAAAGTACAATAAAGTAAACAGACCAGTGACACTATGAAACAACCACATAAACAATTCTGCAAAATAACCAGCTAGCATTATAATGACAGGATCAAATTTACACATAATACTAACCTTAAATACAAATAGGCTAAATGTCCCGATTAAATGACACAGAATGGCAAGCTGTATCAAGAACCGAGACCCATCAGTATGCTGTCTTCAAGAGACCCATCTCACATGCAAAAACACACATAAGCTCCTAATAGGATGGAGGGAAATTTACCAAGCAAATAGAAAACAGAAAAAAGCAGGGATTGCAATCCTAGTTTCTGAGAGAATGTACTTTAAACCAACAAAGATAAAAAACAAAACAAAAAAGGATATTATATAGTGGGCTTAATTCAACAAGAAGAACTAGCAATCCTAAATGTATGTGCATCCAATACAGTAGCACCAAGATTCATAAACCAAGTTTTTGGTGACTTTCAAAGAGAGTAATACTCCCACACAATAACAGTGGGAGACTTTACCACCCCACTGACAATATTAGATCATTGAGCCAGAAAATTAACCAAGGTATTCAGGACCTGAACTCAGTTCTGGATCCAGTGGACCTGATAAACATAAAAGAATTCTCCACTACAAAACCACAGAATATATATTCTTCTCATTGCCACATGACACTTACTCTAAAATTGATCACATAATTGGAGATAAAACACTCCTCAGCAAATGCAAAGTAACTGAAATAATAACAAACAGACTCTTAGACCACAGCACAATCAAATTAGAATTCAAGTTTAAGAAATTCACTCAAAAGTATTCAACCACATGGAAATTGAACAACCTGCTCCTGAATGACTTTTGGGTAAATAATAAAATTGACAGAGAAATCAAGAAGTTTTTTTGAAACTAATGAGAACAAAGACACAATGCACCAGAATCTCTGGGATAGAACCAAAGCAGTAAGAGGGAAATTTATAGTATTGAATGCCCATACCAAAAATCTAGGGAAATCTCAAGTTGAGAACCTAATGTAACAACAAAACTAACTAGAGAAGCAAGAGTAAATAAACCCCAAAGCTAACAGAAGCAAGAAATAACTAAGATCAGAGTTGAACTAAAAGAGATAGAGATACTAAAACCACTTCAAAAGACTGATGAATCCAGGAGCTGGCTTTTGAAAAGATTAATAAAACAGACCACTAGCTAGACTCATAAAGAAGAAAAAAGAGAAGGTTCAAATAAACACAATCAGAAATGATAAAGAGGATATTACCACTGATCCCACAGAAATACAGTCAGATGTCAGAGAATGTTATGAATACCTCTATGCACATAAACTAGAAATCTAGAAGAAATGGATAAATTCCTAGATGCATACACTCTCTCAAGATCCAGCCAGGAAGAAATTGAATCCCTGAACAGACCAATAATTAATTCTGAAATTGAGGCTGTAATAAACTGCCTACGAACCGGAAAAAAAAAAAAAAAACCCAGGAGTACAGGAGTAGAGGGATTCACAGCTGAATTCTGCCAGAGGTACAAAAAAGGGCTGGTACCATTCCTAATGAAACTATCCAAAAAATTGAAATGGAGGAGCTCCTCCCTAACTCATTCTATGAGGCCAGCATCATACTGATACCAAAACCTGGCAGAGATAGAGCAGAAATTTAATTTCGGGCCAATATCCTTGATGAACATTGATGCAAAAATCCTCAAAAAACTACTAGTGAACAAAATTTAGCAGCATATCAAAGAGCTAATCTACCACAATCAACTAGGCTTCATCCCCAGGAGGAAAAGTTGGTTCAACATATGCAAAAAAATAAATGTGATTCATCACATAAAAAAGACGAAAGAAAAAAAAAAAACACGTGATTATCCCAATAGGTGCAGAAAAGGCCTTCAATAAAATTGAACATTCCTTCATGTTAAAAACTCTCAATAAACTAGGTATTGAAAGAACATACCTCACAATAATAAGAACCACATATGACAAACCCACAGCCACTAGCATACTGAATGGGCAAAAGCTGGAAGCATTCCCCTTGAAAACCAGCAAAAGATAAGGATGTCCTCTCTCACCACTCTGATTTAACATGGTATTGGAAGTTCTAGCTTGGGTAATCAGGCAAGAGAAATAAATAAAAGGTATTCAAATAGGAAAAGAGGAAGTCAAATTATCTTTGCTTGCAGGTAACATGATCCTATATCTAGGAAATCCCATTGTATCATTCCAAAAGCTCCTTAAGCTGATAAACAAGTTCAAGAAAGTCTCAGAATACAAAATCAGTGTGCAAAAATCACTACCATTTCTATACACCAACAGGCAAGCTGAGAGCCAAATCACAAATGAACTCCTATTCACAGTTGCCAAAAATAATATGAAATACCTAGAAATACAGCTAACGAAGGAAGTGAAGGATGTCTTGAAGGAGAATTACAAACCACTGTTCAAAGAGAACAGAGATGACCCAAACAAATGGAGAAATATTCCATGCTCTTTCATAGGAACATATTGTGAAAATGGCTATGCTGCCAAAGCAATTTATAGATTCAACGCTATTCCCATTAAACTACCCTTGACATTCTTCACAGAATTAGAAAAAAAACTATTAAAAAATTCAAATGGAACCAACAAGAGCTCACAAATCTAAGGCAATCCTAAGCAGAAAGAACAAAGCTGGAGGCATCACACTACCCAACTTTAAACTATACTACAGGGATATTGTGACTGAAATAGCACAGTACTGATACAAAAACAGATACATAGACCAATGGAACAGAACAGAGAACCCAGAAATAAAACTACATGCCTACAACCATCTGATCTTCAATAAACCTGACAAAAGCAATGGGGAAAGGATTCCCTATTTAATAAATGATGCTGAGAGAACTGGCCAGCCATGTGCAATAAATTGAAGCTGAACCCCTTTCTTCCACCACATAGAAAAATCAACTCAAGATGGATTAAAGACTTAAATGTAAATCCCAAAACTATAAAAATCCTAGAAGTAAACCTAGGCAATACCATTCAGTACATAGGCACAGGCAAAGAATTCATGACGAAGATGCCAAAAGCAATTACAACAAAAGCAAAAATTGACAAATGACATCTAATTAAACTAAAGAGCTTTTGCATAGCAAAGAAACTATCAACAGAGTGAACAGACAACCTACAGAATAGGAAAAAATTTTTGCAAACTATGCATCTGACAAACATTTAATATCCAGCATCTATAAGGAACGTACACAAACTTACTAGAAAAAAAAAAAAAACATTAAAAAATAGGCAAAGGACATGAACAAATACTTCTCAAAAAATGCATACATGTAGCCAAAAAACATATGAAAAAAGGTCAACATCACTGATCACCAGAGATACAGAAATCAAAACCACAATGAAGTACCATTTCATACCAGTCAGAATGGCTATTACTAAAAAGTCAAAAAAAAATAAAATAAAATAAACTCACAGATGCTGGTGAGGTTGTGGAGAAAAGAAATGTTTTACACTGCTGGTAGGAATGTAAATTAGTTCAATCATTGTGGAAGACAGTGTGACAATTCCTCAAAGACACAGAGACAGAAATACCATTTGACCCAGCAATTCCATTACTGGGTACATACCCAAAGGAATAAAAATTGTTTTATTATAAAGACACCTGCACGTGTATGTTCATTGCAACACTATTCACAATAGCAAATACACGGAATCAACCTAAAAGCCCCTCAGTGATAGACTGGATAAAGAAAATATGATACATATACACCATTAAATACTATGCACTGATAAAAAGGAATGAGATCATGTCCTTTACAGGCAACTGGATGGAGCTGGAGGCTGTTATCCTTAGCGAACTGAAGCAGGAGCAGAAAATCAAATATCGCATGTTCTCACTTATAAGTGGAAGCTAAATTATGAGAGCACATGGACACATGAGGGGGAACAACACAGACCAGAGCCTGTCATAGGTTTGGTGGTGGAAGGAGGAAAGAGGATCAGGAAGAATGGCTAATGGATGCTGGGCTTAATACTTGGGTGATGGGATGACCAGCGTAGCAAACCACCATGGTACCTGTTTACCTATGTAACAAACCTGCATATCCTGCACAAGAACCCCAAACTTAAAAGTTAGAAATTAAAAAAAAAAAAACCCACAAAGTTGAAATAACATTAAAAAATAAACTTATTTAAAAAATAAAAATGAAATGCAAATTTCAAGTTTTATGTGTATATATGTATGTGGAGAGGGTGAGGTTTTGTGTTAAAGGTGATAAAATATGTAAGTTGCAAAAGATAGAGAGGAGTGTTTTTACTCTCAAAGAAAACTGAGAGGATTTGTTCTACCACATAGCAAGATTTACCTAAAAGCTATTTTGATGAGGAGAGTGTGCTGTTTATGCAGGGCTACACAAATACAGTAAAAAAAATTAAAAACAGAAATACATATATCTGAACAACTGATACGTACTAGAGAAGACACTATAGCATGGCAAATGAATTGTTTTTTCAATAAGTGTACTAGGATAACTTTCTATTCACTGAAAATATAAAAGACCACTCTTCTGTATCATTAATTAAAACATATTATTGGTTTATTCAAATCCTTACTATAAAAGTCAAAGCAGTGAAGGTGTTAAAAGATAATATATCAGAATGTATTCATGGCTTTTCAGAAAGAAGTTTCTCAAAGGACAAATATAAATCAGAAACCATAAAGGCAAAGATGAGCAAATTTGATTGCATTATAATTAAAACGTGTAAATAAAGACATTATAAACATACTAAAAATAAAATATACAAAGTATACTAAACTGTTTGTGACACATGCTTAAAATTAGGATTTATAATACATAATTATTGCAAATTAATATGAAAATCTCAGATAACCTAGTAAAGATTATAAAAGTCAATTCATACAAAAGTCAATTAATAAAATGTTTAAATGAATAATTATTTATTAAAGCAAACACTGGAATAAAAATAAAAGTCTCAAAAAAATAAAAACCATATATATTCATAAAATTGGCAAAATAAATCAGACATCTGATAATTTTAGGTGTTCGCAAGGATATATAGAAATAGGAAGAATTACATTCTACTAGAGGAAATTGTTGATATTAGCAGTGATATTTTTCTCATATTTACTACATGTTTCTTGTGAACAGACACACACACATCATTACAGTCTGAATGTTTGTGGTCCCCAAGTTCGTATGTGAAAATCCTAAATCCCAGGTGATGTTATGGGAAATAGACCTATATTTCTACCTTGTTTAAGCAAGAAGCATTTTGTACTTTGTTACAGGAGCAAAACCACAATTCTAGTTAATATAGCTAGAAAAAACTAGCAGGAGAGAAATTAGAAAACACATTATTGGAGAACCTGGAAAATAGTCACGACAATCTGGCCCAAATAAATAAATGAATAGTCTCTGGAAGCTCTGTGAGAGCTTTAAGACTGAAGACTCTTTAAGTCTAAATATCCCCTAATTAGAAAAAATGTGTGGGGGAGGGGGGAGGGATAGCATTAGGAGATACACCTAATGTAAATGACGAGTTAATGGGTGCAGCACACCAACATGGCACATGTATACATACGAAACAAACCTGCACATTGTGCACATGAACCCTAGAACTTAAAGTGTATATATATACACACTTTTTATAATATATATACTTTTAAAATATTCACGTCATTTTAAATATAAATAATATATATATTTAAAAATATATATAATATGTATTTTATTATATATATATTATAAAAGGAAAATGTGAATTTTGAAACTAAAAGTGCTCTTTTCTATCACTAATTACTTTGAGTATGTTTACATATAGTATAAGAATACACAATCTGCAATATACTGAAGGTTTCTAAACATCTAAATCCTTAGATGTTGTGATAGATATCTACACTTCTGGGGAAGATGGATAAGATCTATGGTCCTAGGTTCACAGCTAAAGAATGCTGTCTGTTTAGTTCTCAGGTGACACAGGGACACACACACGTGCTAACGTGGAGGCCTCATTAGGACTTCTGAAGCGTTTGCTCTCAGCCTATAAACAATTTGGTGTTTAGTATGTGTATCTGTTTGCTCTGCTTTTTTTTCTTTCCTTTTTTTTTTTTGGGACAATCACTCTGTCGCCCAGGCTGGAGTGCAGTGGTGCAATCTCGGCTCACTGCAACGTCTGGCTCCTGGGTTCAAAGAATTCTCATGCCTCAGCCTCCCAAGTAGCTGGGACTACAGGCATGTGCCACCATGCCCGCCTAATTTTTTGGTATTTTTAGTAGAGACGAGGTTTCACCATGTTGGCCAGGCTGGTCTCGAACTCCTGACCTCAAGTGATCCGCATTCAGTTTGTTTATAAAGTGATTTTATTATTATTGTTATTATATTATTATTTGTTTATTTTTGAGACAGGTCTCACACTGTCTTCTAGACTGGAGCGTAGTGGCCGGTTACAACTCACTGCAGCCTCGACCTCTTGGGTTCAAAAGATCTTCCGCCTCCTCAGCCTTCCAAATAGATGGGACTACAGGTGTGCACCATCACGCCTGGCTCATTATTTTTTTCTAAATTAGTAACAGCAGAAATCGGAATTCACCAAGGCAGAATGGGCACTAAACTACTTAGATTTTTTTTTTCCTTCTTCATTTTTAGTCTTAGTTGTTCTCTATTACCACCCACTGTGTATCAGCAGTTGCATCACAATCAGGTCAATAGCCACATATATATAATAACACCACCATTTTTACAGGTAGTCAATAGACTATAATAAAAAATTTACCTTTGCATTCAGACTTGATTCCAAGTTTTGAAATAGTCATATACTATTTTTGATTTGGACCAAGTAGTTCAATCTGCTTAGAGCTCAATCCCTCATTAATAAAATGCAGACATCTGCCATGCCTTTTTCAAAGGAGAAGCAACAGAGCAAATTCTGAAGGAAAATAACATGGGCCTGAATCTTGACTTTGCCATTATCTAGTCATACATTCTTGAGTATATCAGCAAAATTTTCTAAACCTCATTTTTCTCATCTGGCAAAAGGATAAGAAATATACACACAGCAGGATTTTTATTAAGATTAAATGAGTCAATGGATGTGAGAGTGTATAGCACAAGACTTCACACTAGCGAATCCTTAAAAAGCTGATTTAATTCATTTATTGTCATTTGGGATTTTAGGAAATATCAAATAAGGTAACAATGAGAAAGTATTTTAAAGTAATATACAACTATTAGGAAATGTCATAGTCTTAAATAGCTACTTGCCTTAGAAAGTGCACCTCTCCATATACAATTTAGAGAATGTGTCTTCTTAGTCTATAGTTGTTGATAATATCAACAATAGTATATGGGAAAAAATAGAGTGGTAATTCAGAGGTTATATTAAAATTTACAATTTGTTTTCTATTAAATACTAGAACAATTATTTCTGATTTATTAATGCCCTACACTGTTATTAAAATATTTTAACAGATTAACAATATAGATTACAAGGCAAACAAATAGATTACCAAATGTCTTCATTTTAGTTCATATTAGCTTTCTACACAATAGAAACTCGACTGACCTCACGGATTTTTCTGCCATTTGAACTTTTCCACCAAAGAAATTAACTTAATAAGTAAATTAATCTTTGCAGTACCTAAAGTAATTATTATTTTTTTCTTCAAAGAAAATCGCAAAAAAATTGAAAATAATCTATGGGAAACGACATAATTATATAACTGTGTCTTGCTCAAACATTAATTGGCTACTGTAACATAACAAGGGTTCACAACAAATTTGACGTGTAAGTTTTTTTTCCGTAGTACAGTGCAAAATTCATAGATATTGCATATTTTATAATTGAATTGTGCAATGATTGGCGTGTGACAAAGGCTGTTGCTCAATTTTGTGCTCAAACGGCAGTTGGAATCAGATGACTTCGAAAATCTATATAAGCTCACGATGGGAAAGTAAGATTAGTTAAAAAATCTACCCACTTTTTTTAAACAGCGTGCTCACTGTGCTACCTCACCTATTAGTAAATTATGCCAATGTAATGTTTTCCTCAGAGGAAGAGTAAGTGAAGAACAACATGTAATCTACAGAAATGACAAGTTTTAGTTCTTTATTTCTTTTTATTAAAGTTTATTTAATTAATAATTATTTACACACATTTAAAGATTTCTCTTAATAATAAAAAAGTTGATTATTTTCTAATTTCAGTAAACTATTGCAATAATAACGATTCTCTTCCAAATAAAAACGTTAATTTGATTTCTGGATACATAAAATATGTCATATGTTAAGGATTAAAATTTATTAATTTGCACTGTTTATAGTTGTCTGCTGGTGTTCTTTTAACAATAAATTAAATTTACTTCACAGAAATTATTAACTTTCCACACTGTAAGGGAGGGTAAAAATTTTAAAGTATAAACACATTTGTCTAACACCCCAATCTGATTAGAAACAGTATAATTATGCCAGCAAGAATAAGGAAAACGAGTCAGACTACATCTTGCCTGTCGTGGTATGAGAACAAAAATGAGTTGAGGAGAGGAGTTCTGTATTTTGATGGTGGAAACTAATTTGGTATGGGCCATTATAGAATGGGAACGGAAATTTGAATGATTCTTATGGAGGGGTGAGAACACAGTCATATGTATGTTGGCGGGGGAAAATATTATAAGAAACATGTCGATGAAATGTATGTTGGTGAAAATAAACGTATCAGGTTTCGTCATACAATCGAGAGTTTTAGTCATATGGAAAAATGAATGAAAGACCAGATTGACAGATAGAAAATAAATATATGGTCAGGTTCTAGGACAGCCTTAAATGCTAAGCAAAAGTAAAATGTAATGGTGATGACCAATAGAAAATTAAATTGTCCTAAGAGGACTGGGATAGTGCGAGTAATTAGTTCAATTCTACTGAGCAAAACGGATTAATCAATATATCAATATTTAAAATAGCATGTATTCAAAAAGTTTGAAACTTTTTCTGTTGTCTTAAGTCAAGGAAAAAAAATATAACCACTTAAAATAATTATAGCAATGAAAACAATAATGAAACTGAGTGCTTACAAAATTTTAAACTCTATACTAAAGACTAATTTGTGGTATTAACTTCCTTATTCCTTGCAAAATTCTTTTACAGATAGAATACGCCTCTTATTTCGATATTTATCTCTACCCTCAATGCAGCTGTAAGTGGTTTATGTAAGTAAGGGCCTGTACGTTTGTAAAATAGAAGAAACCTCATGATATCATTTTCAATATTTTTCTCTCCATAGTGTGAATTTGTTTGAAAACTAATTATTTTCACTTAACTCATTGTTTAAAAGATCGACCATTTATTGTGAAGATACCTGATGCTCTATTTTATTTACCAAAGAGTATCTATTAGGCTTTCATATGCAGCAGGAGCCACCTGTCACTGATAAAAACATGTCAGCAATTTTGAATAATGCTTCTTGCCTTCTTTCATTTGTAAAAAGAACAAATTTTAAATTATCTTAAAGTTTAATAAACCTTTCACGGTTAACCTTCAGAACCATGAGAAAACTCGTGTGTGGTTCAAAAACGTTTGCGTGAGGCTCCGATGTTTCTTGTGGATATTATTTTAAAGCATTCTAAGGTATATTTCAAGGTCGTGTTCTATAAATAAATTTAGCTACATGAAAAATAACTTATATTATATGCTTTAACTGCCTTTGATGCCTGTTTTTTCTTTTGAATATGCATGCTTAGATTTAGCTTTTTAATATTTACTTATTTTTATTGATACAGAATAGATGCCATATTTTCAAGGCACTTGTAATATTTTGATACATTCATATAATGTGTAATAGTACAATCAGTGTAATTCGGATATCCATCACCTCAAATGCCTTTTCTTTCTACTGGGAAAATATGAATTCTTCTCTTCTAACTATTTTGAAATAACAATAGATTATTTTCAACTATAGTCACCCTACTTTATTTTTTAAATGCTAGATCTTATTCCTTTTATCTACCTGTATTTTTGTAACCATTAATAAACTTTTCTTTATACTTTCCCTTCCCCTATCTTCTCTGGCCTCTAATAACCACCAATCTACTCTCTATTTTCCTGAAATCCACTTTTTTCACTCCCCTGTATAAGTGAGAACATGGAATATTTATCTTTCCATGACTGGTTTATTTCGCTGAACATAATGACCTCCAGTTTTTTCCATGTTGTTACAAATGACATGATTTCATCCTTTTTATGGCTAATACTATTCCATTGTGTATATATACCATGTTTTCTTTATCTGTCCAACCACTGATGGATACTTAAGTTGATTTTCATATTTTGAATATTGCAACTAGTGCTGCAATAAACATGAGAGTGTGAAAATCTTTTGATATATTGGTTTACTTCCTTTTGGATGTACATCCGGTAGTCAATTGCTGGATCATATGGTAGTTCTATTTTTAATTTTTCGAGGAATCTCTATACTGTTTTCCACAGTGTAATTTATATCTCACCGACAGTGTACAGGGATTGCCCTTTTTCTATTTGCTTGCCAGCATCCATTATTTTTTGTCTTTTGGATAAAAACCATAACTGGGTTGAGATGGTATTTCATTGCGGTATTGATTTGCATTTTCCTGATGATTAGTGATGTTGAGCATCTTAAAAAATATATCAATTGGCCATTTTGTGTCTTATTTTGATAAATATCTACTCAGATATTTTTCTTATTTTTTAATCAGATTATTTATTTTTTGCTATTGAGCTGTTTGAGTTCTTTATATATTCTGGCTATTAATCCTTTGTAGGGTAGATAGTTTTCAAATAATTTTTCCCATTCTGTAGATTGTCTCTTAACTTTATTATTTCCTTTGCTGTGTAAAACTTTTTAGCTTTATGTTATCTTATTTGTTCAGTTTTGCTTTTGTTGCATGTGCTTTTGAGGTCTTACCCCAAAAAATCTTTGCACAGAGAAGTATCTTGAAGCATTTATCCCAATGTTTACTTCCACTTATATCATAGTATGTGGTCTTAGAATTAAGTATTTAATCCATTTAGAATTGAATTTTGTATAGGATGAGAGGTAAGATATAGCTTTATTCTTCTGCATAGATTACCCAGTTTTCTTGGTACCATTAACGGAATAGAATGTCTTTTTCCCAATGGATGTTCTTGGCACTTTTGTTGAAAATGAGTTAGCTATAAATGCAAAAATTTATTTTTGTTATTACTGTGCTGTTTTGGTTTATATGGCTTTGTAGTATATTTTGAAGTCAGGTAGCTTGACATCTCCAGCTTTGTTACTTCTGTTCAGGATTGCTTTAGCTATTTGGGCTTTTTGTCATTCCATACAAATTTTAGGATTGTTCTTATTTTTGTAAATAATGTCATTGCCATTTTGATAGGGATTACATTGAATCTACAGATTGCTTTGGGTAGTGTGGTCATTTTAACAATGTTAATTCTTCCTCTCCATGAGCATAAACAACTTGTCTATTATTTTGTGTCCTCTTCAGTTTCTTTCATCAGCGTTTTATAGTTTTCCTTGTAGAGATATTTCACTTCTTTAGATAAATTTACTCCTATGTATTTTACGTATTTTTGTACCTATTATAAATGAGATTGTTTTCTTTATTTCTTTTTTAGACTGTATTTCACTGTTGGTATATAGAAACAGTGGCACTGATTTTTGAAAGTTGATTTAATATGCTACGGTTTCACTAAATTTATCATTTCTAACAGTTTTTTGTACAGTCTTTAGGTTTTTCTAATATAAGATCACGTTATTTGTGAACAGATGTAACTTGACATTTTTCTTTTTAACTCAGATGTAATTTATTTCTTTCTATTGTCTAATTGCTCTGTCTAGGACTTCTAGTATTATGTTGAATAAAAGTGATGAATATTGGTATTGTCTTGTTTCAGATGTTAGATGAAAGGCTTTCAGTTTTTCCTTGTTCAGTATAATGTTAGCTGTAGGTTTGTCATACATGACTTATATTGTTTTGAGTTATGTTTCTTCTATACCCAGTTTGTTGAGAGTTTCTGTTAATGTGAAGAATCATGTTTATTGATTTATGTTGAGCCAAACTTGCACCGCTGGAATGAATCCCACTTGATCAAGGTGAATGTTCTTATCAATGTACTGTTTAATTTAGTTTGTGATTATTTTGTGGAGGATTTTTGGTATACATGTTCATCAGGGATATAGGCCTGTAGTTTTTTTTGTTATTGTTGCACCCTTGTCTGCTTTTGATTTTGGAATAATGCTAAACTCATAGAATGAGTTTGGAAATATTCCCTCTCCTTCAATTTTTTAAATAAATTTAGCAGAAGTAGCAAAAATGTTTGGTGGAATTCAGCAGTGAAGTCATCAGGTTTTTAGCTTGTTACCTGTTATTGGTTGGTTCAGATTTTCAATATCTTCACTGTTCAATCTTAGTAGGTTGTAGGTGTTATAAAATTTATTTATTGATTTATTTTAGGCTTTCCAATTTGTTGACATAATAGTCTCTAATGTACTTTTTGTTTCTGTAGTATCATTTGTTTTATCCCTTTGTATTTCTCATTTTATTCATTTTGGTCTTCTCTCTTTTTTCCTAGTTTGCTTTAACTTTTGTCAGTTGTGTTTATCTTTTAAAATATCAACTTTTCATTTGTTGACCTTTTGTATATTTCTTAGTCTCCATATCAACTTATTGCTGCTGTGATTGTTTTATTTCCTTCTTTCTATTAATTTTGGATTTGGTTTGCTTTTGCTTTTTTAGTAGTTTATATGCATCATTAGGTTGTTTGTTCAAAGTCCCTCTGTTTTTTTGATATAGATGTTTATTGCTGTAAACTTCCCTCTTAGTTGTTTAATTTCCATGCATTAGTGTACTTTCCAAGGTTCCTTATATTATTGACTTCTGATTTTATTGTGTTGTGATCAGAAAATATACTTTAGATGATTTCAACTTTTTAAAATTTGCTGAGACTTGTTTTATGGCCTAACATGTGGTCTAGTCAAGAGAATATTCCATGTGCTAATGAGAGATATATGAGTATTCTGTAGGAGTTGGGTGAAACATTCTGTAAATATTAGTTAAGTGTATTTGGTCTAGTATGTAATTTTTTTGTTGATTTTTCTATCCGCATCTAGATTTTCTGTCTCTATCCATTACTAATTGTAATGTGTAGAAGTCCCCTACTATTATTGCAATGCAGTCTCTCTCTTGCTTTAGATATACTAAAATTTGCTTTATATCATTTATATCATGGTGTTCTCATATAGAGTGCACATATATTCCTAATTGTTATATACTCTTGAAAAATTGATTCCTTTATCATTATATAGTGACCTTCTATGTCTCTTTTTACAGTCTTTTAATCTGATATAAGTATAACTACTGCTTTTTTTTGGTTTCATTGGTATGGAATATCTTTTTCATCTTTTCATTTTCAGTCTATGTATGTCTTTATAGTTGCAGTGGGTTTCTTGTAAGCACCATATAATTGGGTCTTTTTTTATTTTCATCATTCAGCCACTCCCTGTCTTTTAATTGGAGAATTTAGTCCATTTACACTCAATGTTATTATTGATACATACAAACTTACTACTGGCATTTTGTTACTTGCTTTCTAGTGTTTTGTAACTCTTCTCATTTTTCTTCCTTTCTTACTATCTTTCTTTGTATTTAAATACAGATATTTTAAAAAACTAAAAAATAAAATAAAAGCTCTATGCTTTTATAATCTTCTGCACATATTGATGTTTTTTATCTCGGTTTATACCTTGTATTTCTTTTCTTTCTTTTTTTTTTTCCGATAGAGTCTCACTCTGTTGTGCCAGCTAGAGTGCAGTGGCACAATATCAGTTCACTGCAACCTCCGTCTCCTGGGTTCAAATGTGTCTGGGGCCTCAGCCTCCCAAGTAGCTGGGACTACAGGTGTGCACCACCACACCTGGCTAATTTTTGTAGAGACATGGTTTTACCACGTTGGCCAGGCTGGTCTTGAACTCCTGGCCCTAAATGATCTGCTCTCCTCAGCCTCCCAAAGTGCTGGGATTATAGGCATGAGCCACCACAACCGGCCTAGTTTATACATTTTTATATTGCCCATCTTTCTACAAGTTTCCATAAATATTATTTTTAATAGATTTGTATTTTACTCTACATTAGAGATATACTTACTATACTATACTTACTTACTGTTATCTGTGGGTTTTATACATTCATATATTTTCTTTTTGCATATTAGTGTCTTTTTCTTTCATAATAAATAACTTCTTTTAGTATTTGTTGTAAGATGGATACAGTGTTGATTAATTCCCTCAGCATTGGTCTGGTAAAGACTTTATGTCTCCTTTACATTTGAAGGATAGCTTTCCTGCGAACAATATTCTTCTTTGGCAGTTTTTCTTTGCATACTTTGAATATGTCATCCTATTCCCTCCTGGCCTATACTGTTTCCATTAAGAAGTCTTCTGCCAGATAAATTGGAGCTCCTTTTTATCTTATTTCATTATTTTTTCTTGTTGCTTTTCAGATCCTATCTTTATCCTTGGACTTTGGTTGTTTGATTATTATATGCCTTGTGGTAGTCTCATTTGGATTAAAATTTTTCAGTAAAATCTGTCCTCCTGTACTTGGAATTTATATCTTTTTATACGTTTGGAAAATTTTCTCTTATTATTTCTTTGAATAAGCTTTCAACTCCTTGCTCTTTCTCAACTCCCACTTGAACATCAATGATTCTTAGATTTTCATTCCTTTTCATTCTTTTTTCCTTTTTTCCCTCTGATTGTGTGTTTCCAAAAAGCCTTTCTTCAAGATCATTGAATTTTAACTCTGTTTCATCTATTGAGCTGTTAAAAAACTCTAATGTATTTTTCAGTTCCACAAATATATTTCTGTTTCAGGATTTCTGCTAGCTGTTTAAAAATTATTATTTCAATTACTTTGTCAAAATTTTCTGAATTGTTTGTCTGGGTTATCTTGAAGTACACTGAATTTTCTTACTGCTAATCCTAATTCTTAATCTGAGAGCTCACATATTGCCATTGCACATTGTCACACTAGCTTCTTGCTTTGTCCATTTGGGCAGGTCATGATTTCCTGTTTGTTATTGTTCTTGTGAATGTGTCTGTGTTTTTGCTTTGAAAGATAGTAATTTATTTCAGTCGTCTGTGTCTGACTTGTTTTTGTTTTTCTTGAATATGTTTGCTTACATATTGCTTGCAATTTACCCACTGAAATTTTCTTTATGCTAGGTTACTGTTTCCTTTTCAGCAGATGCTGTCTTAAGCCCAGGTTTGCCTTAGCTGTAGCAAGCATTCAGAATGCTGCTTGTCCCAGTGGGGGAGGTCCCAAGGCAAATAACCAAGCTATGTGTGAAGGCTAGGTAGGGCTTTGTGCCTATGGGGCCCATAGAGTATGCCTCCTACCACATGGTGCTGCTGAACAGCCACTTTGGTTTGGTGTCTTCTTTGGCTGAGATGAACAGCAACGGTTTTTAGTCTGAGGATGCTCATTCCTTCGTGGCTGGCTGCCCTCAGGGTTTTTGTTTGTTTCTTTGTTTTCTTTTACTGGTACTTACAATGTGTCTTGTGAGTTGAGGAAGAGACAATTCTCATGTGCAAAGTAATTCATGATGGTGGGGAAGCTGATTGTCTGCCTTGATATTACTTATTTCATTGTGGAAACTATGAATCCAGGAGAAATTTTCTATGAATATGATGCCTGGCAAATTGGAGAGGAGTCATTGCGGATACAGAAGTCCAATTCTTACCATCTGCTAGAAATTTTTTCATTTCTCTCTGGTTCTAGGGACGTCCCATCCTAAGATTTGAGTTCTGGGTTATTGCTGGTTGTAATCGTGGTGCAAGATATTTGGTTTTGGTTTTCTATAGAGAGGAATTAAGCCAGACTGCTTCCACTGTGCCATTTTGGTGATGTCCCTTTCTTCAATATCTTTATTACAATAATGCCTGTGAATTCTGCATTAGAAAAATATCTCTGACACCTTAAAGAAGGAATCATACCAGTGATTAGTCTTCCATGGTTACTTGAGAAAATATATTATGAATTACCTATTTTTTCAGTAATTTACACTAAAATAGTTGTTTTGTATTTTATTGAAATAAAATATTTACACTATTTTACAGTGTATTTTGTTTGTAAACATTTCTTCAAATATTTAAAAAAAATTTTGTGTAAAAGTAATGTTTTGATGCAATGAATCTG
Organism: Rhinopithecus bieti; assembly: GCF_001698545.2. NCBI lineage: Eukaryota > Metazoa > Chordata > Mammalia > Primates > Cercopithecidae > Rhinopithecus > Rhinopithecus bieti. Next base: position 1,113,723 of record NW_016810891.1, on the reverse strand, counting down.
GATTCAATTGTTATGCATATATATTATTCCAAGCAATATTTAGATCCTTTTAAAACACTCTAAGGAAAAAAAGTAATCTACATTTAATAGTATGCACTACTGGTTTTTAATATTCTATTTTTGGTAACCTAAAATATGTTACTAAAATATATCATATAAGTGAAGAAAAGCGTAGCAGCTGAAACCATCATTCCTAGCAAACTATCACAAGAAACAGAAAACAACCACCGCAGACTCACTCATAGGATGGGAACTGAACAATAGAGATCACTTGGACTCGAGAAAGGGTAACACAACGCACTGGCCATATCATGGGAGTGGGAGGGGGGAGAGGAGGGAGGGATTGCATTAGGAGGAGTTATACATGACATAAAAGAATAAATTGGATAGGTGCTAGACGAGTTGATGGGTACAAGCACACCAACATGCAATAAAGTATAAATATGTAACAAACCTGCACGTATAATGACACACATGTACCTAACTAGAACTTAAAGTATAATAAAAAAAAATTTATTAAAAATTTTACTAAATTTATTGTACAATTTTAAATATAGTTATTGTTTATAACTTGTGCATCTGATTATAGTGTCATTCTATCTTTATCATATATCTTACTGTATTATATACTATAGGATCACGATTATGGTTAATATCAGTGTTTGCAAATCCATGATTTGTACAGACACTTAAAAATTTTGAATATGTGACTGATTTCTTGTCACCATTGATAAGATCATTGTTATTTTTACCTTGCAATACAGCTGATGAAATATTCTTTCCCCAAGAATGGGCAAAGAAAATCATTTATTTTTTGTTTATTTGTACTTGCACAGTTAGTATCATCTTCAACTCATGGTTTCCTTGTAGAGTTCTTTTAAAGCTACTTGTCCATTTCCTGAGAATATTTAGTTAAAAATCACATCATATATTCTATAATGTCATTAGCCAGATGCATATAACCTGAAAACAATGACAGAGGGTGCTACTATCAGCCACTTGACCACATAGAATTCTTACGCTTCCTAAACATCTCGCAGGCCATATGTGCAAGGGGGCCATCTGACCTATAACCAAGCAGCGTGTTCAGTGTCAATTCATACACCAAAACCAGTAAAGTACAACATCTTTATTATTATTAAAAGAAATGAAAGAGTTAATGCAATATACTCTCCCATTATAATAAAACCTTTCTTGTTTTTCTCTTGAGTATTATAGTCTCTGTTCAATGAGAAGTGTGAATTGAAATTGAAAGAGATTATTAGTGCAGAGATAAGAGAAAGGAAGTTATGGGAAGAATCTCAATGAGATATGATGATATATACATGGAGACCATAATGACAGGTCCTACAATCTGTTTGGATTCCTATGAGCAATTTTCTTAATCAACTTTATACCTCACCCACAAAGCACCTGAAAGATGCAATATGTAGTTTGTTTAATCTAAGCTGAATGTACCTCTTTTCTTTCATCTTGAGCTACTAGATAATTTGTTCTTTATTTAATTTAAATCATTTGTAAATTCATTCATCTAACAAATATTTATTGGGAATAGTATATGTGGTGGGTATTTTTTTTCCTAGGCCCTGGCATACATACAGTATAAAGCAACTTAAGCAGAAACCTCTGTTTTGGCGAGCTTATGTTCACCATCTACTGTCAACATACCCATCTCCCAAACACTGTTCCCCTTTCTAGGGATAAAAGATAAATAGCTGGGGCTCCAGGATATCATAGTTTAGTTGAGGAGTTAAAAATGTCAAAGATAAAAATAAATGTCAGAGCTCTACCAGATAACAAAAGAGTAAATCAGACCTTTAGATTGCCTATTATATGATGAAAGAAACGCTATATTCATCTTAGTGATTGATTATAGTAAAGAAAAAAGAAGCAGTAAAAAATCAAATTGCTGGTATGCTACAAAAGGGATCACACTTATGCCAAAAATTACAGCTACAACAAAGGAAAATATTGAGATGATGGCAAGCAAATTACATGGGTTTTATTATATGTAGATTAGTTTATCTAGAAATTCAGCTAATGGCTGTTTACATTTTGTAGATATTTGTTAATGCTAATTTATACATGTTTTCATATTTTCATATAATTACTAAAGCAGTTTTCCAAAATCTCTGATAATAGATCAAAAAGTTCAAAGCTTAAGAGAAGCTGGTGTGGGTCAGGAGTGGTGGCTCAGGCCTGTAATCCCCGCACTTTAGGAGGCCAAGGCGGGCGGATCACCTGAGTTCATAAGTTTGAGACCAGCCTAACCAACATGGTGAAACCCCATCTTTACTAGAAATACAAAATTAGCAGGGGTGTGCTGGTGCATGTCTGTAATCCCAGCTACTTGGGAGGCTTTCAGGAGAATCGCTTGAACCCGGGAGGCAGAGCTTGAGGGCAGCCGAGATCGCACCATTGCACTCCAGCCTGGGCAACCACAGTGAAACTATGTTTTTGTTTGTTTGTTTGTTTGTTTGTTTGTTTTTTTAAAAAAAGAAGAAGCTGGTGTGATTAATTAGACCTTAAATGCAATTCACAAAATTTCCTCAAAAGCTGTTATAATTCCAACAATATATGTTTAAAAAAGCATGAGAAAGGGATACTGTGAGCTTAACTAAAGACAAAATTAATATTAAATTGAAGTGTTTTTTAAAATATCTCAAAATGACATTCCCAATTCTAAAAATGGTAGAGAAGTTGAGACAACTAATAAGGGCTATGAATGGCAATGCATCCCTGGAATGATGTGCATTGTGGCTAATGGCAATGTTGTTCAGGTGCATGGATTTTGCACATGAAGGAAACTTTGACTCAGCATGTAATAGTGAGCGTACAGAAAAAAAGTGATATATAATTTTATGTATAATGGTGTGCTATTGAAAGGATTAAAAACATTTTGTATGTGTCTGCACATACAGCACAGTGTTTGGGAAAGCTATTATTTCTTAAGACATATCAAACCTTTAATGATCACAGATTAAGTAAATACAGTATTTGTAATGCCTATTTACTTTATCCCAGGTATTCGAAATTTATTTTAAAAAACTAGAGTATATAGTTTTTGTTGAATTTGACACCTGTAATTTCAGGTTATTAATATAATTAAGTAGTCAAGTGTTTTTCGGGTCCCACTCATTCCTTAGGAGCTATTTAGAACCCTAGCCAATCCATCTTCTGTTTTATGGACTCTGTGCACAATGAAGGAAGTCTGTAAATAATAAATGACAAAAAATTACAGTATCATGAATTCAGCAGTAAGTGACAGAGTCTTACTGTATCATAGTGAAATAGCATTATTTTCACACAAAATGCATCAGGGGAGCAATCTTTCTTTGTTTTAGTTTTATTGTTTATAGGAAAAAATCCTTCTTTATCAAAACATGTTTTTAAAGCCTCCTTCACAATTTATAAATGACTATTTCAGTATTATTGAGTGAACATAGCAGCTTTGGTGTATTATGTGACACTTGTTGCCTAATGAAACAGGAGAGGAAAGGTAAGAATTTGGGTCAGAGATGGGAATTACAGTACCTTTCATGTAATTATTTATAAAATCACTTGCTAGCATAAAAGGGGGAATAATTATTCACATGTTTCTTATGTTTTGATAATATAAATTGGTGTTTAGGAGCACATAAAAAGAACCATGACATGAAAGAACAATCTATATTTTTCATAACTGTTATTGAAGTGTGAACCAGGCTTTAACTCAGTAAAGGAACCAGACCTTACATTGCATATGTAGACCTTACATTGCCACAGTAGACTGTGGACTACTAGAAGGGAAAAAAAACTACCTATTAAGCACAGTGTTCACTTCCTGGGTGATGGATTCCATACTCCAAACCTCAACATCACACAATATTCCCATGTAACCAACCTCTAATGTACTCCTCTATCTAAAATGAAAGTTGAAATTTAAAATTAATTAATTAAGTAAAAATAAAATGGTTTTGTGAACCAATGAGGTGAAAGACTTGTATACTGAAAACTGCAAAACGTTGCTGAAAGAATTCAAAGACACAAATAAATGGAAAAGATTGTGTTCATAAATTGAAAGATTTAATATTGTTATCAATATTACCCAGAGCAAATCTAAAGATACAATTCAATTTCTATTAAAATCCTAATGTGTTTTGAACAAATAGGAAAATCTATTATGGGATTTATGTGGAATCTCAAAGAACACCACATAGTGAAAACAATTTTTAGAGAGAAGAACAAAGTTGGAGGTCTCACACTTCCTGCCTTCAAAACTTACTACATAATATGGTACTGACATTCAAAAAAAGCAATGTAGTACTGGCATAAAGACAGACATATAGGCCAATGAAATAGAATAGAGAACACAAAAATAAATCCTCACACATATAGTCAAGTAATTTTTGACAAGAGTGCCCAGATCATTCAAGAAGGAAAGACATTTTTTCAACAAACAGTATTGGAAAACTGGATATTCACATGCATGAGAATGTTGTTGGATACTTACCTTACACCTAATGCAAAAAGTAACTCAAATTGGAACGAGTACCTAACCATAAGAGCTAAAACTATAAAACTGTTTGATGGAAACAGTAGAAAACTTTCATGACTTTGGATTTCACAAAGATCTCCTGGGTATAACTCCAACAGCTCAAGTTACAAAAGAAAATATAGACAAATTGGGCTGCATCATAATTAAAAATTTTGTGAATCAAAAGACATTATAAACAGAGTAAAAAAGGGATATACAGAATAGGGGGATACATTTGGTAGTCATATATTTGGTATGGTATTAATAACCAGACTAAATTAAAAAACTCTTACAATTCAACAATAACAATAAAGAAATAATTAATTAAATAGGCAAAATGTTTGAATAGATATTTTTCCAAAGAGGATGTACAAATGGCCAATAACTACAAGAAAAGATGTTCAAAATCACTAAATATTAAGGAAATGCAAAATAAAGCCAACATGAGATAGGCACTTCATGCCCATAAGAATGGCTATTTTCAAACAAACAACCCGTGTAATAAGGGTTGACTAGGTTGTGGAGAAATTGGAATACTAGTCCACTGCTGGTGGAAATGTAATATGTTGCAGCTGCTACAAAAAACACTGTGGAGTTTCCTCAAAACATTATAAATAGATCATCATGTGATCCAGCAATTTCATTTCTGGTATAACTAAAATAATTGAGAGCAGGAATTCAAATAAATATTTGTGCACCCATATTTGCAACAGCATTATTCTCAATTTGCCAGAATGTGCAAAATCCCAAGTGTCCCTCCACAAACAAATGGGTAAGCAAAATGTGAAATATACACACCATGGAATTTGATTCAGCCTTAAAAAGGAAGAATTTCTGACACATGCTACAATATGGATGAACCTTGAAAACATTATGCTAAATGAAATAAGCTAGTCACTAGAACGCAAATATTTTATGATTTCAATTATGTGAGATACCTAGAGTAGTAAAATTTATAGAGAAAGGAAGCAGAAGGGGCTGTGTGGTGGAGAAAAAGGGGAGTTATTTTTTAATGGGGATGAAATTTTAGTTTTGATGAAAAGCTTCCAGAGATGAGTGGTGACAATGGCTGCACACCAATATGAATGTTTTTAATACCACTGACTAGACACTTAAAATGGTTAATATGATAAATTATGTTATGTTTATTTCACCACAATAAAAAATGTTTTTAAAATGATGTATGTGTAGAAGGGGTGGCTCCAAGATGGCCGAATAGGAACAGCTCCAGTCTACAGCTCCCAGCGTGAGCAACACAGAATATTGCTGATTTCTGCATCTCCAACTGAGGTACCAGGTTCATCTTACTGGGACTGGTTGGACAGTGGGTGCAGCCCATTGAATGTGAGCCAAAGCAGGGCAGGGCATTGCCTCACCCTGAAAGTGCAAGGGGTCAAGGAATTCCCTTCCCTAGCAAAGGGAAGCCATGACAGACGGTACCTGGAAAATTGGGACACTCCTGCCCTAATACTGAGCTTTTCCAATGGTCTTAGCAAACAGTACACCAGGAGATTACATCCTGCACCTGGTTTGTGGGTCTCATGCCCACAGAGCCTTGCTCACTGCTAGCACGCCAGTCTGAGATCAAACTGTGAGGTGGCAGTGAGGCTGTGGGAGGGGCATCTGCCATTGCTGAGGCTTGACTAGGTAAGCAAAGTGGCCAGGAAACTTGAACTGGGTGGAGCCCACTACAGAGCAAGGAGGCCTGCCTGCCTCTGTAGACTCCGCCTCTGGGGGCAGGGCATAGCTGAACAAAAGGCAGCAGAAACTTCTGCAGACTTAAACGTCCCTGTCTGACAGCTTTGAAGAGAGCAGTGTTTCTCCCAGCATGGAGTTTGAGATCTGAGAAGGGACAAACTGCCTCCTCAAGTGGGTCCCTGAGCCCTGAGTAGCCTAACTGGGAAACACCTCCCAGTGGGAGCCGACTGACACCTCATAAAGCCGGGTGACCCTCTGAGATGAAGCTTCCAGAGGAAGGATCAGGCAGCAACATTGAGATGAAGCTTCCAGAGGAAGGATCAGGCAGCAACATTTGCTGTTCTGCAATATTTGCTGTTCTGCAGCCTCCGCTGCTGGTACTCAGGCAAACAGGGTCTGGAGTGGACCTCCAGCAAACTCCAACAGACCTTCAACTGAGGGTCCTGACTGTTAGAAGGAAAACTAACAAACAGAAAGGAATAGCATCAATGTCAACAAAAAGACATCCACACCAAAACCCCATCTGTAGGTCACAATCATCAAAGACCAAAGGTAGATAAAACCAGAAAGATGGGGAGAAACCGGAGCAGAAAAGCTGAAAATTCTAAAAACCAAAGTGCCTCTTCTCCTCCAAAGGATCACAGCTGCTCACCAGCAATGGAACAAAGCTGGAAAGAGAATGACTTTGACAAGATGACAGAAGTAGGCTTCAGAAGGTCGGTAATAACAAACTTCTCCAAGCTAAAGGAGGATGTGCGAACCCATCACAAGGAAGCTAAAAACCTTGAAAAATGATTAGAGGAATGGCTAACTAGAATAAACAGCATAGAAACTTTAAATGACCTGATGGAGCTGAAAACCATGGCATGAGAACTACGTGACACATGCACAAGCTTCAGTAGCCTATTTGATCAAGTGGAAGAAAGGGTATCAGTGATTGAAGATCAAATGAATGGAATGAAATGAGAAGAGAAGTTTAGAGAAAAAAGAGTAAAAGGAAACAAACGAAGCCTCCAAGAAATCTGGGACTTTGTGAAAAGACAAAATGTATGTTTGATTGGTGTACCTGAAAGTGACTGGGAGAAAGGAATCAAGTTGGAAAACACTCTTCAGGATATTATCCAGGACATCTTCCAAAATCTAGCAAGGCAGTCCAACATTCAAATTCAGGAAATACAGAGAACACCACAAAGATACTCCTCAAGAAATACTACCCCAAGACACATGATTGTCAGATTCACCAAGGTTGAAATCAAGGAAGAAATGTTAAGGGCAGCCAGAGAGAAGGGTTGGGTTACCCACAAAGGGAAGTCCATTAGAATAACAGCAGATATCTCAACAGACCCTCTACAAGCCAGAAGAGAATGGGGGCCAATATTCAACATCCTTAAAGAAAAGAATTTTCAACCCAGAATTTCATATCCAGCCAAACTAAGCTTCAAAAGTGAAAGAGAAATAAAATCCTTTACAGATAAGCAAATGCTTAGAGATTTTGTCACCACCATGCCTGCCTTACAAGAGCTCCTGAAGGAAGCACTAAACATGTAAATGAACGACCAGTATCAGCCACTGCAAAAACAAGCCAAATTGCAAAGACCGTCAGTGCTAGGAAGAAACTGCATCAACTAATGAGCAAAATAACCAGCTAACATCATAACAAGAGGATCAAATTCACACATAACAATATTAATCTTAAATGTAAATGGGTGAAATGCCCGAGTTAAAAGACACAGACTGGCAAATTGGATAGAGTCAAGACTCATCAGTATGCTGTATTCAGGAGACCCATCTCACATCAAAGACATATATATAGGTTCAAAATAAAGGGATAGAGGAAGATCTACCAAGCAAATGGAAAGCAAAACAAAACAAAAAGCAGGGATTGCAATTCTAGTCTCTTATAAAATAGACTTTAAACCAACAATGATCAAAAGAGACAAAGAAGGCCATTACATAATGGTAAAGGGATGAATGCAACAAGAAGAGCTAACTACCCTAAATATATATGCACCCAATACAGGAGCATCCAGATTCATAAAGCAAGTCTGTAGAGACCTACAAAGAGACTTAGACTCCCATACAATAATAATGGGAGACTTTAACACCCCGCTGTCAACATTAGGCAGATCAATAAGATAGAAAGTTAACAAGGATATCCAGGACTTGAACTCAGCTCTGCACCAAGCAGACCTAATAGACATACAGAACCCTCCACCCCAAATCAACAGAATATGCATTCTTCTCAGCACCACATCACACTTATTCCAAAATTGACCACATAGTTGGAAGTAAAGCACTCCTCAGCAAATGTAAAAGAACAGAAATCATAACAAACTGTCTCTCAGACCACAGTGCAATCTAATTAGAACTTAGGATTAAGAAACTCCCTCAAAATTGCACAACTGCATGGAAACCGAACAACCTGCTCCTGAATGACTACTTGGTAAATAATGAAATGAAGGCAGAAATAAAGATATTCTTTGAAATCAATGAGAACAAAGACATAATGTACTAGAATCTCTGGGACACATTTAAAGCAGTGTGTAGAGGGAAATTTATAGCACTAAATGCCCACAAGAGAAAGGAGGAAATATCTAAAATTGACACTCTAACATCTCAAAAGAACAAGGAAGCAAGAGTAAACACATTCTAAAGCTAGCAGAAGGCAAGAAATAACTAAGATCAGAGCAGAACTGAAGGAGATAGAGACACAAAAA
>NW_016810891.1:1091404-1101904 GCF_001698545.2 Rhinopithecus bieti | reverse complement strand
AGGAAAATTAATTCAAGATGGATTAGAGACTTAAATGTTAGACCTAATACCATAAAAACCCTAGAAGAAAACCTAGGTAATACCATTCAGGACATAGGCATGGGCAAGGACTTCATGTCTAAAACACCAAAAGCAATGGCAACAAAAGCCAAAATTGACAAATGGGATCTAATTAAACTAAAGACCTTCTGCACAGCAAAAGAAACTACCATCAGAGTGAACAGGCAACCTACAGAATGGGAACAAATTTTTGCAGTCTACTCATCTGACAAAGGGCTAATATCCAGAACCTACAAAGAACTCAAACAAATTTATGAGAAAAAAACAACCCCATCAAAAAGTGGGCAAAGGATATGAACAGACACTTCTCAAAAGAAGACATGCATACAGCCAACAGACACATGAAAAAATGCTCATCATCACTGGCCATCAGAGAAATGCAAATCAAAACCACAATGAGATATCATCTCACACCAGTTAGAATGGCAATCATTAAAAAGTCAGGAAACAACAGGTCCTGGAGAGGATGTGGAGAAATAGGAACACTTTTACACTGTTGGTGGGATTGTAAACTGGTTCAAACATTATGGAAAACAGTATGGTGATTCCTCAAGGATCTAGAACTAGAAATACCATATGACCTAGTCATCCCATTACTGGGTGTATACCCAAAGGATTATAAATCATGCTGCTATAAAGACACATGCACAGGTATGTTTATTGCGGCACTATTCACAATAGCAGACTTGGATTCAACCCAAATGTCCATCAGTGACAGACTGGATTAGGAAAATGTGGCACATATACATCATGGAATGCTATGCAACCATAAAAAAGGATGAGTTTGTGTCCTTTGTAGGGACATGGATGCAGCTGGAAACCATCATTTTCAGCAAACTATCGCAAGAACAGCATACCAAACACTGCATTTTCTCACTCATATGTGGGAATTGAACAATGAGATCACTTGGACTCTGGAAGGGGAACATCACAGACTGGGGAATACTGTGTGGGAAGGGGGAGGGGGGAAGGATGGTATTGGGAGTTATACCTGATATAAATGATGAGTTGATGGGTGCTGATGAGTTGATGGGTGCAGCACACCAACATGTCACAAGTATACATATGTAACAAACTTGCACGTTGTGCACATATACCCTAGAACTTAAAGTATGAAAAAAAAAAAAAAAAAAAAAAAGGAACTCTCTGTTAGGAATATTGAAAGTGTTCGCATCATTTCTTCGAGCAAATACTCCTACACCAAGAGTTAGTGCACTGTTTATCCATTAACCTTAGAATGCTCAAGATTTTAAAGAACATGTTGGGAAGTACTCATGTGCTAAGTGGTGCATCTATATATTTTCATCATTCTTCTTAAGAATAACAATAAAATAAATATATTTATTTACCTATGATTCTGTCATGGATTTCAACACAATGGAAGTGAGAAGTTCTCCACTTTCTTCCAGCAAATAAGCACTATATATCTGTGGGAAAAGAATATGTATCAGACATAAACCAGCATTTCAGATTTTCTTCAACATTCATCCTGATTAATATGAGAAGCTTTTTCATCAACATTTAACAAAAGGTAGCTGGGTGTGGTGGCTTGTAATTCCAGTACTTTGGGAGGCTGAGGCGGGAGACTCTCTTGAGCCCAGGAGTTCAAGACTAGCCTGGGTAACATAGTAAGACCCCATCTCTATAAAAGCATAAGTGAACAAATGATTTTGTGTACCCTAACACCGTTTTATTTTTGCATGGATTCAAATCTGTTGCTTTCTGACAATTGCTTGCAAACAATTTCCTGCCTCTTTATTCATTCTGACCAAATACATATTAGATTTAAACTAACAGCAGGAATATGTTAAAAGATTCCAGTGTGAATAGTACATTTAAGAATAATTATTTAAATAGTTTTGGAAAGCCTCACATTGACAAATGGCCCATATTTTTATGACAGTTGGTAGTTGTATGTCAAAAATTTGGAGAAATATACTAGGAGAAAATATGGAAAGCTCTTGCCCAACAATCACCAAAACAATTTTCCCCCATCTCCTGCCATCTGCCAAACCCCATTTTCCATTACTCTCCTGCCTGCCTGTTCACTTGCGCCACTCCCCTGGCTTCCTTAGTGTACTTAGAACACAGCATGAACTTTAGGGCATTTCCACTTGTTGTTTCACTGCGTGGGATGCTCTATCATGAATATTGACACACATTTTCCCCTTATTTCTCTGTTCTTAAGAACTCTGGTGCACAGGGATTTCTTCTCTGACTATCTTATCAAAAGTAGCTCTCTATCACCTCCACCTCTCACTGTATTCTATCCAGCTATCCTGCTTTATCTTTACATCACTTATTACTGGCAAAAAATAATTTCATACACACACACACACACACACACACACACACACACACATTGTATTCTAGTAGAATACAAGCTGTTTCTTTATTGCTTCATGTCCATCATCTGGTATTTTATTTAGTGGCTGTGCAAAACATAATGTTTAATGCATGAATAAGATGAAAGAAATAAAGAAACAGAAAAAGAAAAGGAAGAAAGAAAGAAAGAAAGAAAGAAAGAAAGAAAGAAAGAAAGAAAGAAAGAAAGAAAGAAAGAAAGAAGGAAGGAAAGAAAAAATTATTTTTAGCTATAAATTGCATACTGAAAACATATCTTATGCCTTTGATTTTATGTTCCACATTTTCTAGAAGTTCTAAGCTTCCCTTATTTTTTTATTCAGCTACACAAAGGTATGATCATGTTGTATAATTCATATTATATCGCACAGTTTCATATCTGAGATCTCCAACTCACTTTTCCTAGCTCATTCTTTTTCTTTTTCACTAGAAAGTCTGCTCTCTGCCCCCACTGAAATAATAAATCCTGAACTTCTGTATTCATTACTCCTCCTTGAACTATTTAAGGTCTCCAAGAATCCTATTGATTATGCCGCCCTCAGTGATCATTCCCTCTCTCTCTCCCTCGAAGCACATGAAGTCTATAACTGTTTAACTATTCCTGCATTACATGCTGTTCTTAATAGTTTGTTTGTCAACTGTTTCATGTAAGTTATTTTTAATTCCCCATCTATTTTGAAAGTGAGAGCTGCTCAGAGACCTAGCCTTCCATTCCTTTCACATGGGACACCTAAAAAAACCCTGAAGATATCACATGTTTTATTGCATTCAAAGTGAACTTTGTCTAACACACCTCTCCTCAATGCCCAACATTTTCAGTTTCACTGCCTTCACTGAATGATATCTTTTATCCCCAATCTCTCAGTATCACTCAACAAAGTCCATCAAACTCTTTCCTTATCTCTCTCCATTGGTTTTCTTATGGTGCATTGGTCTCATTTTTATTTGATTTATCCAAATGCTGTATCCAGTGCCTATACTATTTCTTCTTTATACTTCTACTCTCTAACTGAAGATAGAAGTTTCACTTTCTGTTATTGCCTATAATACCTTAGGTATATGGTGAAACAATGAATCCTTCAGTTCAACAAATTTATTTATGATTATTTTATTTACATCTCTCTTTCTTATATGTACTCTTCTTGTTTTTAATATATATTTATTAACTAACTACTATGTGCAAGACTCCCTACTCAGTATTCTTTTCACTAGTGTACCCTCAGAGTGAGGACAATGAAATTATAATATTGAATAGAAATAAAAGAAAACAAGTGCTGGCAAAATGTGGAGAAAATGATTTTTTGTAGTGCTAGTAGGAATGTAAATTAGTACTATCACTATGGAAAACAGTGTAAAGATTCCTCAAAATTTAAGATGGAACTACCGTATGATCTACCAATCCCATTACTGGTTACATATTCAAAGGAAATAAGATCAGTATCTTGAGGAAATATCTGCGTTCCCATATTCGTTGACGCATTATTCACAATAGGCAAGTAACGTAAATAAGCTAAATATCCTCCATGAATAAATGAATACAGAAAATGTGCCACATTTAAACAAGGGGATATTATTCCAGTGTAATAAGAGAATTCTGTTATTTGTGACAGCATGGATGAACATGGAGGAAATCACATTACATTAAGTGAAATAAGCTAGGCACAGAAAGACAAATGCCACATGAACTCATTTACATGTGAAATTTAAAAATTGAACTTATAGAAGTAAAGAGTAGAATGGTGGTTACCAGGGGCTCAAGGAGGGAGATTGGAATATGTTGCTCAAAAATTTCCAAGTTCCAATTAGGAAGAGTAAGTTCAGGCTATCTTTTATACAATATGATGACTATAGTTTAGAACAATGTATTACATTCTTAAAAATTGTTAACGGTGGCTCAAGCCTGTAATCTCAGCACTTTGGGAGGCCGAGATGGGTGGATCACGAGGTCAGGAGATCGAGACCATCCTGACTAACATGGTGAAACCCCGTCTCTACTAAAAAATACAAAAAACTAGCCAGGCAAGGTGGCGGGAGCCTGTAGTCCCAGCTACTCGGGAGGCTGAGGCACGAGAATGGCATAAACCCAGGAGGCGGAGCTTGCTTTGAGCTGAGATCCAGCCACTGCACTCCAGCCTGGGCGACAGAGTGAGATTCTGTCTCAAAAAAAAAAAAAAAAAAAAAAAAAAAAAAAAAAAAAAAAATTTAAGAGTAGATTTTACATGTTCTCACACAAAAAAAGAAGGCTGTAAGATTATCCATATGTTAATTAGCTCAATATCACCTTCCACAATGTATACATATTTCAAAGCATTATATGCTACAAGTTAAATATATACTATTTTTGTCAACTAAATAATAATAAAATAATGTAAAAGAAATAGAAACAACAGAACAGAATAGAGTAGAATAAAAAAAAAACACATTAGTGTGCTTCAAAAACAATAAGGGTAAATACTGTCTTGTGAAACTTTGTGATGCCAATTGTATTTCTTGCCGTGAGCTGTGTCCCAAAAAGTTGGAAAATCACCAATTTAACCCATTTTACTTTGATTTTGTTAGGGTAGGAAACAAGACTGATTTTTTTTCTTTTGTGTATTTGCAGTATAAATTACCTTAAGTAATTAAACATTAATAAAAGAACAGTATCATAGTTCCTCAACAAACATCTTTGTACAGAACTTGAGAGACCTCGGAGGTGGCTACTAACATGAAAGAGGGAGGCTGATAACTGGATACTAATATGAAAGAGGGAGGCAAAAACCTTTTTGACATGAAGGGGCACCTTCTCCCAGACTCTAAAGTGACTCTAAGTCCTGCTGCTTCCTAACTTGGTCTTGGTCCTTCTTTTCTTCAAGTGTACATAAGCCTTCTTCTCTTCAAGTTCATAAAACCAAAGAAATTGTTGAGGGCAGGAGTGATAGGGAGTGCAGAGATCATGATAACAAGCTAATCCCTTACCCCACTTCTGTGGAATTTGGCAGAAATATTGCATAGGGTGCAGACAATAAAAACACGTTGACATACTCTTCAGTTGGGTGTCTTTTCATCTTTTCCTCTCTTATGGAAAAGGTCAACTGCTCTTACTTTGTTTTTCCTTGAGTAGTTGAGTAGGCAAAGCAAAAGGAAAGAGGCGGCTTGGAGCGGTGGCTCACGCCTGTAATCCCAACACTTTGGGAGGCCGAGGCCAGCGGATCACGAGGTCAGAAGACTGAGACCATCCTGGCTAACATCGTGAAACCCCATCTCTACTAAAACTACAAAAAATTAGCTGGGCGTGGTGGTGGGCGCCTGTAGTCCCAGCTACTCGGGAGGCTGAGGCAGGAGAAGGAAAGAGTCAGCAACTACAGGTAATTGAAGTTTTTAACTAGGCTACACTGATTTAGACTTTTATATACCTTAAAGTGCCTGAAACCTATGAGATTTTTCTCATGATGGTATTATGGAGCAGGGCGAGGTGGGGGCTAGATTGGGAATAACATATTGAAGACAGTGATTGGAAGGAAATAAAACTACATTTTATTTTTTGCATACCACCCAGCTGGAAGTTTTCAATAAATCAGCTCATCTGAATAAATGAGGTGTGGAAAATAAAATTCAATATAAAATACACTTCTGTCAATATGAAGTAGTAGAAAGTTCAGGGACTTCATACTCAAGGACATCGGACTTTGACAATTTGAATCATAACTCCTCCCATCATTAGCTATGGGTCCTTGGACAAGTCACTCATCAGTTCAGTTGCTTTTAATCTGAAATGGTATACTAAAATCTACTTCAGATTAAGATTAGATGAAGAACAGGCATGTTCAAATGCCCATACATAGATGCCTCTCAAAGTTTTGTAGTTTCTTTCCTTCTCTTTTTCCCCTTCCCCCAAGAATTGGCATCTGAAATAGATTATTTCTATAACACAGGAAAGTAAGTCATATAAGAGCATTTGATTTCAAAAATAAGCACCATAAGAATATAGTATGTAACTTCTCATGAGGACCATTGACATTCATGTGGAATCTGCAGAACAGACAGCATTGTCTTAGGTTCAGATTTCGGAAGGGAAGAAATCTAGACAATGGTCTGATTTGGGAGGATGATAACTTTCATTTAAGCAAATTGGTCATGTAGTTAGCAGTGGAGGATAAGTAGGCTAGATGTGACATGGTGGGGAGGTCATGGAATTCTCAGAGTGAGAAAATGTTGGCACAAATTTGTTTCACTATGGCAGATGTCAATGATTACTCATCATTAGCCTCTAACTTATAACAAGTAATAATTACATAATCTGTGTTATGTCTTTTTAGTTAGTTATATCTACTGAAATTTAGGGATGTTGGTAGTTTGTTTCAGAAGTTTTTGACTAACAATGTATGCCCCTGTATAAACCATAACGGTAGTAATTATCTGCTGTGGCATTTGAAAAATTAGTCTTCTCCATCTTTTATTTCATTTAACTAAGCCAATCACCTTAGTTTCAGGTATATATATTTTTGCATTCAAAATGATGAGTAAAATCTCTGTAATTCATTATACTGAATAGTGTAATAAAAATGATGCCCGATAACTTTGTTTGTAGAAAATATGCTTAGCTAAACTTGATCACCTACTACATAATTTTTCAAGTTCAAGAAGTATTAAAATTCTGCATTATTTAAAATGAGCTAATCAAGTGTTATTTAAAGAGTGAAAAGAACTTGGAAGAGGAAAACTCACATTCTGATTTACCAACAGGTCATTTAGCTCGGGCTCTGTCCGAATACATAGATTTGTTACTCATCCTTCATTTTAAGAGGTTTATTTGTCCTTTTCTTTAAAACCATGATTCTTAACACTATATACATATTATAATAACTTGACTTTAAATGTACTTTTAAAAATGTACTATTTTCATGATTTTTAAATGTACTAATACCGTGGACCCACATGCAGAGATTTCTGCTTTAACTGGCCTAGGCTAGAGTTTGAACATTGTCTGTTTCAAGAGCTCTCCACATGGTGTTGATGTAGAATGAGAATTGAGACCCAGTTTTCCAAAGCTTCCTTTAGCTTTTTCAGAATTGGTGAGTTGCTTTATCCTTTGGGTATATTACAGATCTATTCATAATTTCAATAGCATTTCCATGCAATATTGTAATGTGTCTATTTATGAATCAATCTCCTCAATCTGAATCTGGGAATGTCTCAAAGTGGAAACCAAATTAACTCTTTATTGGGTATCCAGCATCTACCAGAGTGTGTCTGAAATATTATGGGACCTCATTAAACGAGGATCCAGGAATGTGATGTGTGGATGTGCATGAGAGATAATTTTTAAAGATTGGTGCAAATATTAAGGCAATATTATTATAGACAAAGCATTAAGAGGAGATAATTTTAGGTCAACTTGATTATATATCCTTCGATGCTTTTGCTTTTTAACTTTCTCCAATTTGTCATACGGAAATAAAGACATTGACCTTCAGGTTTATTTGTCTTATGGAAGAAATAAAGACATTATGTCACTAAATCAAATATTTTTCTTACTTAAGGAAGAACTAACGTGCATTCAGCTGCCTGTTAGCTTTTCCTTCTCAATTAACTGCTATTATCGAAAAGTTAATGTTATTAAGCAATCAGATGATAAGCTTTAAACTCATCTATGCTAAAGATAAATGCAATATAATTACAAATCAATAGCATCCTACAGCAAATACGGAAGTAGCTGTGCATATTTTAGAAAATTTGGAAAGTACTTATACTCATGATCCTCAGTGGACAATGCTCCCCCTGGCCTCTCATGAAAGCATGACCAAAGCATAGTGTTCTTACTTGGCTGGAGGAGGGCTCTCATTGGTCAGACAAACTGGAAATGAGGATCAGAGTGGTCCCTGGAAATCCCTGAAGAAGGGTTGACATCAGTAATCAAACACCACCTTTCTATCATATGAGAAATGGCTTGCCATGCCTCAGCTACCTGCTTTGACAAGCTATTTCTTACGGTTCCATCAGACCTGCTCAAGTTTCAAAACATTAGGCCTTGCTTGCTTTAACATGCTATAAGAAAAAAGTATCAAAAGAAATAGATACTGCTATAAAGATTTATTTTGTCATTTCATATTTTAGAAATATATATTGCAAAATGGAAGAAAGAACATGTAATCAATCCAATATACTATACATTCCTTATAAGTCCATTGTGTGTAAGGCTCTATTATTTACTGAGAAGTAAAACATAAAACGAAATACAGCCCTCAGGCAATAATATCACTCAGAAAATCTCAGAGCAAGGGGCTGATCTGTAGGATTCAGCAGAAAACTTCAAAATAATCCTGAAAATTATCCATTTCAGAAAAACAGAGACACTTGATATGTACCCAAAACTACATTCAATCGAACGGTGCACACTTTTTGAGATCTACAAATTGTGGGGTGATGAGGTAGGTGGTGAGTAACACACAAACACCACTTTTCTTTGACATTGATGTCAGTAGGCAGGACTATCTCTAAAGTCAGAAAGAACAGATTTTTAAATTTTGGAAGAGAACAACCTGTGTTTGAATCACCCTAAGAGCTTGCTAACATAAAAATTCATGGTCCCTACACATTGAATTCGAATTTCTAGTAGCAGAGTTCTGGAATCTGCATTTTAACAGCTCCCATGGGAGATTCTTCTGTATATTAAATTTAAAAACCAGTCTCCTAGTTTGGGGTGGCAGATATGACTTTGGAACAGAAACTAGGAGATATGGATTATAATATCAATTCATCCATTAGCTAAATTGCTTGGCAAATTCTATGTCATGTTTGTTGTTGTTCTTCCAATTTATTGCCTGCAAGTAACATTCAGTAATGTTTGTTCAGCTAAAATTAATAAAATATTGGTTAAATAACTTAATGTTTAAATCTCATTTTTTCTATAACCTAGCTATTCTGAACTATATGATTTTAATGCATCTTCTAGTTCTAATACTCCATGGTTCCAGGGAGAAGGGGTCGATTCATCTTCAAATAAAGCAAGAGCTACCTCAGTTCTGATGCAGCCACAACTCCTAGGCCAATGGTGACTTATCTCCTGATATGTTTTCTCTGGAGTTAGGAAAACTCAGGGAATTTATATTAGACTCACAGGTAAGGTACCTAAAGAGTAAGAGATGCTGGTTTAAAAAGCATCAAACAGACATTGCTGTGTTGCAGCTTACTTGCACATTCAAAATTACAGTAAAGGATCAGGCACGGTGGCTCATGCCTATAAGCTCAGTACTTTGGGAGTACTGAGGATTGCCTCAGCCAGGAGTTTGAGACCTGTGCTACAGAGTGAGACCTCATCTCTACAAAAAATAAGCAAAATTAGCCTAGTGTGGTGGCACACACCTGTGGTCCCAAGCATACTTGTGGGGCTGAGGTGGAAGGATCTCTTAGGCGAAGGAGGTTGAGGCTGCAGTGAGTCATGATCATGCTACTACACTTCAGCCTGGGCAACAGAGCAAGACCTTGTTTCAAATACATTCACATGTGTGCATGCACGCATGCGCGCATGCGCGCGCGTACACACAAACACACACACACACACACACACACACACACACAGAGTGAGGGAAAAAATGTCCAAGATTTTCCATGTGCATTGTTTCAGCTTCTGCCTAAGTAGATCACCCAGAGGTTTAAAGAATCTTTAGCAGGAAGAAGTTAGAGGTAGGATAGTGATTCACTACAGGAAAATCACATCAGCTTTAAACCTTTCACAAGCCAAAGTCACAGAGTTAAATCATTGAAATAGTATACAGTAATATTTAAGTGGTTCTTTTTACCTCTTCAACTTGGGAGAAACCTGAGGTAGGTTACGATGGAAGAACAGAAGAAAGACTCACATCCCTCATCCCAAGCTTTAGTCCTTGGTCAGAGAAGGGGAGAAGACTTACTTCCAAATAAAGTTGGAAATTTTGATGATTACATGGAAATAGATCTTTCTGTTACTGAAGTTAGATTGTTTCAGAGATTGACAAGACTAAATTTACTCCGGATTTCAAGCTACTGCAAAGGGAAAATGTAACCTTACAGAATGGGTTTGAATACATCATAAGGGAAAATAAAATATCAAATATA
>NW_016810891.1:1070593-1091135 GCF_001698545.2 Rhinopithecus bieti | reverse complement strand
TATATATGTATGTTATTTTATAGTTCCAAATTCTTGCAATTTTTTCTAACAATCAACCTATAAAAATATGTTGAAAATTAGTAAATGAAAAGAATCCTTCCTGGCCTTTTGTGTGATGAGAAGATGTACATGACATTGTTCCCAATCTTAGTGAGATTTTCCTGTTTATCTGCAGGATAATGTCAATAATTAGATTTCAATGTATAATAAAACAAATATAATTGATATAAAGCAAAGTTATTAATTTTAACTGGAAAGATCTGGCATGTTTTCACATAGCAAGGGCATTATTAAGGTCTCTTAAAGATTTTTTTTTTTTAAACAGAGAAACAAAGAAACAACAACTTGATGAGAATGCAGAGTAGTGAAAATATGGGGTGTTTAGAAAGGGAGTAGAGAATAGCATGAAATTAGAGTATCGTGAATACAGGAATGACAAAAGCTGTATCTTAAAAAGATATTCTTAAATAAAACTATAAAAGTTTTGAATAAAAATGGTTTGTACTAAACCTGTTAAAAGTAAAATGTCATTTGGGGACTAATGTTAGACAAAATATAATTTTATGAGGTTTTGATATTTTATTTTGCAAAATGCAGAATATACATTTTATTTAAAATCTATACTGTATTTGTAGATTCTCAACTATAAATAATATTTGAGAAAACATAAAATTTAAATGTTTCCATGTTCACTCTAAACAAATGACAATAAAATGCAGGCTTCTTTTGGAAAGAGTAGTATAAATGAAAGGTAGAATGTTAATTGTCTTTGGAACCAAATTATTGGTCATCCATATAAATAGAATTGTGAATCTTTTTTTTTTTTTTGAGACGGAGTCTCGCTCTGTGGCCCGGGCTGGAGTGCAGTGGCCGGTTCTCAGCTCACTGCAAGCTCCGCCTCCCGGGTTCACGCCATTCTCCTGCCTCAGCCTCCCAGTAGCTGGGACCACAGGCGCCCGCCACCTCACCCGGCTAGTTTTTTGTATTTTTTAGTAGAGACGGGGTTTCACCGTGTTAGCCAGGATGGTATTGATCTCCTGACCTCGTGATCCGCCCGTCTCGGCCTCCCAAAGTGCTGGGATTACAGACTTGAGCCACCGCGCCCGGCCAGAATTGTGAATCTTAAAGTTGTCTTTAAAGAAAAACTTGTGTTTGTTGTCTTAAAAATTAAGTTGGAGCCAGGTGTGGTGGTCCAAGCCTGTAATCCCATCACTCTGAGAGGCCAAGGTGGGCGGATCATGAGGTCAGGAGATCGAGACCATCCTGGCTAACACGGTGAAACCCTGTCTCTACTAAAAATACAAAAAACTTAGCTGGGCAAGGTGGTGGGCGCCTGTAGTCCCAGCTACTCGGGGGGCTGAGGCAGGAGAATGGTGTGAACCCGGGAGGTGGAGGTTGCAGTGAGCCCAGATTGCATCACTGTACTCCGGCCTGGGCGACAGACAGAGCGAGACACCGTCTCAAAAAACAAGAATAAAAAAAAAAAGAAAGAAAGAAAGAAAAAGAAAAACTCTATAAAACTGAAGAAATACAAAGAAGCAAAAATCGAATGTTTAAGATGATGGCAGTGTATCAATATTAAGAGAGATTAAATAGCTTAGAAACTTTTAGACTGGAAATGAAAAGAGGAAATGAGGGCACGCTAAAAACAAGAGAACAAGAGAAGCCTTCTTCACCAAATCCCATTATGAATAAGCCCCTGTGTGGCATTTTACATGTAAACACTAGTTAACATGAATATTGAAATGGATAAAGAGAATTATAGTTATGCAAAATATTGCCATGCAAATGCTTATAGACACATGTCTTGAGGACCATGTGGTGCAGGCATAAAACTGAGTTTCTTGGAAAGTGATTTACTGGCAAAGAAGTAGCAGAACACACCCAATTCCCTGAGTTTTCCTTATTGGATATCTTTGGCAGGGTAGAGGTGAGCTCTTGCACCATTGGTGCATTCCCAGTAGACGGGTGCTGGCCCTCAAAGATCTATACATTTATAGAGTCAGAAGACAAGAGCTTCTATCTGATCTGGAAAGTCACATTTTGGAAAGGAATATCTCCAGATAGACCAGCTCCGTCTTCCACTGAGCTAACTCAGACCTGGTCAGCCAGGTCTCACCTAAGCTATTCAAATTCTGAAGGAAATAATCCTCCAGATTTAGCAAATTTTTAAAAAAAGATTTTCATTTACCCTTGAATTTCAGACAAAAAATAATCAATTGTTTGTGTATAGCTGGCTATGTCTGGGACACACATACTAAAAGAAAATAAGTTACCTGAAATACAAATTGAACTAAATTTGTATTTAATCTGGCAATCCTATACCAGATTTGTCTCTATTCTCAATGATAGCAAATGACCTCCTCAGTGGTGGGTGGGAGTGGTCGCATGACACAGACAGCTCAAGTAGAAGTGTGTGTTTATAAATTGTATATATTTATGTGCATTTGTCTCAAGGCAAAGCTGACATCATCTTTTCTGTTACATTATTCTTTATTTTCTCTTGTTGTGTCTTCTTGAAATTATCCTATGTGATCCCAGGATTCCTAAAGAGTCTCAAAATAAAGGGAGAAAATATTCTTTAATACTGGGCAGCTTTGAGTTTTATTTTCCTTTTGTTATCATGGACAAGTTGCTTCACTTTTCTTAAGCTAAATAGCTAAACTTTCTTACCTGTAAAGTAGGCTTGTATAATATCTGACATAGAGCTTTTTATGAGTAAATGTTATAATGTATATCAAATGCACAGACTAGCAAATGCTCACTAAATGGTAGAAATCATTAATGTAACATGTCCTAGAAATATATTTTTCCAATTTATAAAACTAAACAACACTTTAGAAAGATTGAAATATGCAAGTTTAAAAACAAATGGGAGAAAATGGTATTTCACATATTAAGTGGAATAAGCTTAAAATGTAGTTCTCCATGATTGAATAGGTTCACAGAGAGGAGTTCATTATGGAATCAAAATGGAATAAAAAGAAAAGATTCCACATATGTGTTCATGCTTAAACATTACTGAACATATGATGGTGTTTGGGAGAATATTCTTTTTGTAATACCATGTAGGAAAGAAACTACCAAGCTTTATATTCTTTCGTTTTTTAATAAATATAATCAAATGTCGGTTTGCCCAACCATTAACACCATTTAAATGAAAAATTCAAAGTAATTTCTCTTCTCGTCATGTGCCCCATCCCCATCTTCAGTAATCATTCTGAATAGATTTTAATTAAAAATTTACTTCGATCAAGTTTTGAAATCTAGTGCTTTAAACACCCTACACTGAATTATTATTTAAATGAAAAGCTTTTTATCTCATGAAGTAGACTGAAATATGTAGCGCTGAGATTTCAGACATGGCATGAAATTTCTTAAAATTTCAATAAATGTTTTTCTTTCTGTAAGAGTAGTGACTTCCCATTGAAGATATGAATGCACTTGGGGACTACTGCTGCAGGTCATAAACTACTCAAGTGCTGTGACCATCTTCTGATTGATGGTATTACAGTCATTTGATGATCATCTTTTATCCTATATATCATAATCTTCCATTTCTAGGCTTTGAGTGCATAATTGAAATAATATATTGGTGTTATATTATTAAAAATATGAATCTATAAGTTATCCGCCCTTGGAGAGTTTAGAGAAAATTTATTAGTATATGTCTCACTAAATTGATGAAATTCATAAATACAGCTTCCATAAATATCATTTTAAAGCTATTCATTTTTTTAAAGTACAACTTCGCCAATGCCTTTTATTATCTGATTTTGAAGAAATATCTTTTTCTCAAGGATTAAATAACTGAGCTGTGAAATTAGTTGTTGTTGACTGTATATATCAGATGAAAGTAGAATGGGAGGGGAACAGGGGAAAGTAACTCTTCCTTGGGACTTCACTGAGCCAAGTTCCTGGGAAATGCTTAGTGAGAAATCATAAATTAAAATGAGTGGAAGGAAGTGCCTTTTATGGGACTCATAATTAACCCTTGGAACCCTGCCACAATATTTTATGAAGGCAAATAACTTAGCAAGATTCAACAAGAAATTAGATACTATATCTGAATAAGAACGTCACTTGCAGGTAATCTTCTAGTAAAAATTATAGAAGTTATCAATGATTATGCTTATATTTTAAATGATCACAAGCTAATGCCAAAAGAATAATGTTCTTTGAGATATAGTGTCAGAAGCTGGGCTAAGTGTTTTGGAGGTTGGATGGATCACGGACTCACTAAGTTTTTAGTTGCCATAAATTATATTCTTCTAAACTATACAGTAGTGTTATAAAAATACCAGATTAAGCAGATTAAGCATTTGATATATAAAATGGATCTAAGCCTTAGATTTTTCTTTCATCCTCTGCTTCATCCCATCCTTACTCATATTTTTTATTACAATGCCGGCATTTTCACTGTGCCAGCCCCACTCTGGATGGTGGTGGTAATACATAGGGAGGATTGAAAGATTCTTTGAACAGTTTACAGTGGTGAATTGAATATTCACCGTATCATCATCTCAGACATTAAATAATGCAGTGGACAAGGTAGAGTATTTTGCACTTGGCTAGGTGGGTCTATTATAGTGAACATGTATATGGTATTTCTTCTCAGCAGATTAAGCTGCTATGAAAGAATGAGCTATGCAAGAACTTCACAAAGTAAAATACATCCGTTTTTAGGATTAAATTCAATCAGAACATACAAAAATGTTAAATTAGATATTCTTTTGAGAGGTAGGTCTGAAGAAAATCTGAGTATTTAATGTTATTCAAAGACAAAAGAAGAAGTTTGGTGGTTTTCTTCTTGCCTTCCCTGGTCTGTTCTCGTGGCTCTTTATCTCTGTATTTTTATATTTGTTTTAGTATGTGCCTTGCCATGTGATTTTATTTATACTAAGGTAAGAAAGAGAAGGTGATGGTATGAGAATAATCAAAACACAGTACAGATGTGCCCAAATGAGAAACTGTTAGTTTGTATTATTCGAATACTATGTCTCTAGCTTGGAATCAGTTCTACCTATACCATCTCTGTTATTTCTTTCCATTGGAAAAATATTATATATTTAGTCATGATTAAGCTCATCTTTCTTTGTCCTCATTAAAGGAACCAGCTATGAAAAAAGCAACATTTTCTGCCAAAATAAATTTAGTATAGAGGTGTGAATAAATATCAAAGACTTTGTTTTAAAAAAACATTTGTTTATAAGACGCAGTTCTGTACTGAAATTAGACAACTTTTGTTATATATTTTTGAAGACTTCTGCTCATAGAATATAATGTAAAAGACTGCTGAGACTAAATTAACAGAAAATGAAGGATTCCTTCCATTAAGCCGTAAGTTAGGTGATGGTAGTAATAACTGAATATTTTACAGTACAATCCTCAATGTTTTTACTTTAGCTAGAATGGCACAGATTGTCTCAATTGTTGAACTTCTCAAAGAAAATTCAGTTGCAACATTCTATGTAAGAGGAGATCAATTTACCCCCATACTTAATTTGCACAGTTATTTATATGAATATTTTGTATACATAATTTGTTTGAAAGTTTAATCTTTTAACCTGTTCCAGTAATCAAATCTATAGTAAAATCTATCTTCTGGTTATATAGCTCATTATGAAACTTAGATTCTAGTTACTAAGAAAAACTGCACTAATATATTATGAATCTATTAATGCATATATAATATGAATGTATCAATGTAGAAACTATCAATAGCGATATATTTCTTCATTATAAATTTTCAACTTAGTAACAACTTGCCATTTTTTTTTCCCTGGTAGGAGAGCTGTTACTGGCAATTATGAGATACATAAAAAGCTTAGCATTACAGAAAAGCAAACTCTGTATTTAGAAATTTTCATGTATACTTAGCAAGTTTACTATTAACTACATTTTGTTTCTTAGAAATTATGATACTAAGTAGAGTTCTTTAAATTAAAGAAAAGGCTAGAACAGTAAACCTCTTTAAATCAGTTCCGTAGAAGTTTATGAGTCTTGCTAATAAACCATTCCAATTAAAAGAACAAAGCAGGAAGGTCGGGAGTGCAAGACAGCTTGACTATTACGGGCCAGGCATTTTTCTTGGTGTTTCATATTCACATGTATTGTACACATTTAAGGTTCACACAAACTGTTGAAAGTCAGTCTTGTTTGCTTCATCTGTAAATAATATAATGAGGTGCATCTTAATTTATAGGGAAGACTTTTCTGATATACAGAAAAGTTATTTTTTTTCTTAGTATGGTGCCTAGTGTTATCACCTGGTGATTAGGTGCGCATCCTCTAGTGGCACACCTGCTGAATTTTCTGAATCCCAGTTTTGTCCTTCACCATCTATAAGATATTGAGCAAAAATACTTAACTTTTTTAGTTCTTTGATTTTTTTTCAGTTTTGGAAAGAGTAATAAGAGAACTTTTCTCATTCTGCATGATGATTGTGATAGAATTAAATTAGATAATACAGGTAAAGCACTGAGCACATTTCCTGGCACATGAAATCCTAAATTCTTATCAAAAGAAACTACTAATTTGAAAGTGCACAAATATATCATTTCTATAATACCATGTCTAAAATAATATTACAGCAGTTACCAGAAGTAGAATTCAGTCCAGAGGTTCTATTTTATTTTTCTCTTTTTGATTATATATTTTAGACTATGTAATATTTTAAAACAAATTGAAATATAAAAAAGATAATATGAAATCTGATGCAACTGCTGTCAATATTTAATGAATGTTAACCTGTAGCATTTTGAATATTTTATGATAATTTTATAATTCTTTGGATGCAATTGCTGAAGTCTTTTTATACCATATTTCCACATAGACATTTATGCTCTGCTCTATTCCTTCCTTTGCATTCTGGAATAAACCACCACCCTAAAGTTTGTATGGATCTTTCTCATTGATGATTTGAAATTCATCGTGTATGCATACATTAAAAAAAATGATGTTGTTTTATATGCTTTTAAACTTTGTATAAATGGTAGCAGGTCATTTGTATCATTCTTCAGATTGCTTTTGACTTCAGTATTGTATTTTTGAGGTTTATATAAGATGATTAATGAAGATACAGTCTGTTTATTTTAATTGTTCTAGAACATAACCTATATGACTATATCCATTCACCTACTGACAACATTTAGGTTGTTTCCATTTTTTTTCTATTACAAAAAAGCACAGCAATGTTATTCATACCGAATCATGCAAAAGTGCAAGAGTTCCTCAAGAACTCTGTTTAGAAGTAGAATTTCTGGCTGATGGGATATGTGTCACTCCAATGATTAGTTTCCTATTGAGGCTGTAACAAGTTACCGTACACTTAGTGGCTTGAAATGACAAATACTTATCATCTTACAATAGATACATAGATCTAAGTACTAGATCACAACTGTAACACAAGTCTCACTTAGCTAAACCAGCATGTTGGCAGGGCTGTATTTCTTTCTGGAAACTGTAGGGGAGAATTTGTTTTCTTCCCTTTTCTTGGTCCTAGAGGCTGCTCAAAATCCTTGGTTATGAAACCCTTCCTTCATCTTCAATGCCAGCAATGGTGGGCCAAGTCCTGCTCACATCATGTCTCTCTGATCATTGTTATATCTCCATCTATCTATGACTGGGAAAGGTTATCCATTTCAACAGCTCACAGTGTCATATTGGGTCCAGCCAGATAATTCAGTAAAATCTCCCTATTTTAAGGTCAGCTAATTAGGAACACTGATTCTATGTTCAACCTTAATCTTTTTTTTGCCATGTAACCCAACATAATCAGAGGTTCTGAGGATTAGGACATTGACATCTTTGGGGGAGCAGGTCATTGTTCTGCCTGCCATGTCAATGTCATCCAGTATTGCCTAGTAACTCCCTAAAATGTTTGTACCAGTTATGCTCCTACAAGTAGTGGATGAGCTTTCT
Source organism: Rhinopithecus bieti (assembly GCF_001698545.2). Lineage (NCBI taxonomy): Eukaryota > Metazoa > Chordata > Mammalia > Primates > Cercopithecidae > Rhinopithecus > Rhinopithecus bieti. The sequence continues at coordinate 1,083,212 of NW_016810891.1, read as the reverse complement.
TTTTTCTTTACATCTGGTCAACATTTAGTGTTATTGGGTATTTACATTTTTGGTAATCTGTAATCTCTTTTTTTTTTTTTTTTTTTTTTTTGTGAGACAGAGTCTCGCTCTGTCACCTAGGCTGGAGTGCAGTGGCCGGATCTCAGCTCACTGCAAGCTCCGCCTCCCAGGTTTACGCCATTCTCCTGCCTCAGCCTCCCCAGTAGCTGGGACTACAGGCGCCTGCCACCTCGCCCGGCTAGTTTTTTTTTGTATTTTTTAGTAGAGACGGGGTTTCACCGTGTTAGCCAGGATGGTCTCGATCTCCTGACCTCGTGATCCGCCCGTCTCAGCCTCCCAAAGTGCTGGGATTACAGGCTTGAGCCACCGCCCCCGGCCCAATAGCTTATAGCTACCCAATATCTAAATCCATTCTAATTTAGGAAAATTTTTGCATCAATATTTGTAGGAAGTGGAGTACATCTAACCCAAAAAAGTTGGGGCTGTAAATTTATTTAATTCATATAAGTCAACCAATAAATTGTTAACTGCATGAGGATTGCCATTAAAATTAAGAATATCAATTAGCAGACAATTTGGGAGACTTCTCTGCAAATATCTGTGTAAGTTTTAAAATTTTACCTACTGTCAGACAAGTTGGCCTGCCACAGTTTCATGGATGCTGGAAGAAGACATAAGACTTGTGGATCAGAGTCAAAGGATAGTTTATCACTCATAGCAATAGGGCAGCTTATTGCTCACAGGAAGAGCAGCAGCCAGAATACTAAATATTTTCGTATCCGTTTCCTGAGTCCCATTTCCACATGGCTATATAAAGAAAGCCAGATGAATATGCATACTCAGTGAGACGTATGACAAAATATGGGCCTTAGGAATCTGAATATTCTGTGGCCAATTGGCACACTTGGCGTATGCTCTAGAGGGAGGCACTATCTAACTCTATTTTTAAAGATAATTCCCAATACAAGCATGCTTTAAAAGATTGTTCAGAGCAAAGAGCAGTCAATTGCTTGCTTATAAGACCTATGAAAACTTGATAGACCATGGTAAATTTATTGTATTTAGTCCAACATCAGTAGATCACAATCATTCAAGATTACCAGATTAAGCATGCATGCCTCAGAATATTACACTTAGGATATAAGGGGAAAAAAACTTACCTGGAATATTTTATTATTTTTATATTTAATGCTACTGTTCTTAAGTAGAAAAAAAGTTATCTTACATAAAAATTGTCAAATGTGAACCCCATTTATGGATCTGTTATTAGGATGAAAAGTTGTTTGTAAACTGATATGAACATAAAGTGTTATATATCTGTTCTAAGATGATTATAGATATACTTTACGATTGTTTTACAGATGTTAAAGCTAAAGACAGTAATAGTGAAAGGGCAAATACAACTTTACTTTCAAACATTAATAAGGGGCTAAGTGACATCTTGTGACTCTGAGAGTTCTTTGTTTTGTATTGCTTTGTTTTAAATGAAAATGTTCACTGGTGTTAAATGCTAGGCTTATAACAAGCAAAAAAGCTTGTTGAAAATTATAAAGTTTGTTTTTTCTCTGTATTTGTTGGACATCCTGTTTCACAATATATCCATTTGTTTTAAATACATATAGAGAATTATTTCTTAAATTTATATTTTTTACTTTGATAATGCTATATGGCATTAACAACTCAATACAATTTCTGGTTTTCTCCATTTTCATGAATGATACTGACAATGGCATTATTACTAGATACACAAGTGGGTCTGAGAATACAAAATCTGACCTTTATCGCTAATGTGGTAAGCATTACACCATGAAGCCATCCTTCATGGTGTAACATAGCAGCTGTTTTGATAACTGACTACAGTCAATCCTCTCCACTTGCTTGATTCAGCAGAGCTGAATTGCTTTGAAGCCCTTCTCACTGAGAAAACTGATTTTACTCTGGGAATTGGTGAGTAATGTTTCTCTTACTCTATATAGCTTTTGAGGGAATCTAATAAAACTGTTATCAAAGCATAATGACAATGTATGTGTAAGCATAATTTAATAAACATATCTTTAAAACTCCATTGTGAACCCAAATTAAATTTAGTGATTTGGATGTCAGAAAGAGAATGAATGTCTTAGGCAATGGGATTAAAAGAAGAAAATTTAATGTCGTTTGATATGCCTGTTAGGTTCCATGTTAGTCTTATGAAACTCATAATAAAAGTGAATATCAGTAAAAAGCAGTGTTTTCTAAGATCTAAAATTAAAGCAAAGGTAGAAAGTTTAAACTTTGAAAATGCCACTCGATATGGTTTGGCTCTGTGTCCCCACCCAAATCTCATCTTGAATTGTAATCCCCACATGTAAAGGGAGAGACCTGTAATCCCCATGTGTCAAGAGAGGGAGGTGATTGGATCATGAGGACAGTTCTCCCATGCTGTTCTCATGATAGTGAGTGAGTTCTCACGAGATCTGATGGTTTTATTAGTGTTTGGACATTCCTACTTCATTCTTCTCTCTCCTACTGCCTTGTGAAGAAGGTGCTGGCATCCTCTTCACTTTCCACCATGATTGTAAGTTTCCTGAGGCCTCCCCAGACATCCAGAACCATGAGAATTCAATTAAACCTCTTTCCTTTAGATATTATCCAGTTTTGGGTATTTCTTTATAGCAGTGTGAAAACAGACTAATACATCACTTCATTTATGTTCACTTTCATGACTTGGAGGAAAAATGTTTTTGAGTAACATGAGACTCCCCAGAAATGATTATGTCCATACTTATCATTTTGTGGATTCAAAAACAAAACAACAGAGATATGAAGTCACTTTTCCAACAAAAGTGGTGATAGTAGCGTAGAGTCTTGGGTCAGTAACTGGTCGGAAAGAAGAGACATGGGTGATGGCAGAAGCCTATTCAGAACTAAGAGAGGGAAGAGCTAAGAGAGGGAGGGAAGAGCTAAGAAAGGGAGGGAAAAAGCCCCCAAGAGTCAGCTTTTGTCAAGACAGAAGTATGTGAGTACTGAACGCACCACAAGGTGGGGCTTTAAATGATTTACTTGTAGAAACATAAAACCTATTGGTTTATTTATGATTGCTGGTGTCCCTATATACACTGTTCAATCAAATCTTATTGATGTCTTTGTGTGCCAGTAAAATTACAAATTCATAGTATTCCATAACAGTTTATATCACGTTGATTTTGGCTGTGATAATTTATACTCTTTGTCATCTTATAACTAAGTAGGCTTTGGGAAAGCTGAACACAGAAATTCTTTTTAAACATTGAATAGGAACATTTTAACTGTTATCTCTTTCCTTCCCCTCAGTAATTTTCCTTGTTTTAAAAGCAGATACATTTAAAAATCTCTCTCTCTCTCTTTTTTTTAAGGTTACTCAAAGCATGGTAGCAACTGATCAACATTGTTATGTTGTTGACAAAATGATGTCAGTGTCTCTTCGCTGAAAAGCCAATTATTTAGCCACTCTCTTCATCACAAGGCAAGGTGCCTCTCTTAGATCAGCTGAAATGTTCGTTAGTTATTTCTTCATCTCTCTAGACCCTTGACATATTGTTTGAGATTTCTTTACTTTCACTTGCAAAGCCCATGTGTGTACACAGGGAAAAGTACAAACAAGTGGATTCACGTACATGTTCTACTTCATTGATATGAATAAAATCTATTACTCTTGTTGGCCCCGATTAATAAAAAGAGGTACTGGGGTTAAATGATGGCTGCTATGATGATATACAAAAAGGCACTGTCCATACACAATTATATTTGATAATGTGTTACTTCATGTCCTTTTATTTATTTGTTTATTTTCCTCTCCCATATGCTTTGAGAACATAAAACTTTTCTACTAACTAGTTTGTATCTCCTTAAAATTCTGCCTCAATATTGCACTCCATGTGCCATGAACAATTAATAAATTATGTTGACTTTACTTCAAAATATATTACTGCACCTGTTTGTCTCAAAATATTCTGAATAAACTGGATTTTATGCTTTCTCAAGCCACTGAGGAACAAGTTTGCTTAAACCTTTGCATTTGACTTCGGCAGTTAATAAGCATCAGATTTAGGTACATTTAATATTATTCTCTTCTATCTCCTCTATCCTGCTGCACTTTGTGAAATTATTAAATGTGTCATTCTTTTTCATGGAGATACTAGTGGCTTTAATTAGAATTATGCATATTTTAGAAGTGGAAGAAACTCATCAGTCACCAAAGAGGAACCCGGGACCTCCACCGACTCAAGTTTAAGATTCAGGCCACAGAACTACTTTAGGAGCACAGCCAGAACTGTGAACTAACTTCAGGCCGGCAGAATTTTTGTAAGGTGCCACACTGATATTAAAAAATGATTGATTTTATTGGCTAGGAATTGTATCACAGTTCATTGCTTCACTCTACACCAAATTTTCCTCTAAGAATAGCTTCAGTTATTTTTCCCCCTTTGAACCTCAAATTCTGGCTAATCCCTGTTATTTATCAAGATCACAAGGCTCCTGTGCATTTGACAGCTTTTGCTGTAATGTAACCTTAGGGGCTGTCAGTGAAGAAACAAATTAACATTTTCCTGCTCCTCAACCCCTCAGGGTAAAACGAACAGCTTCAGTGCATTATTTGGAAAGAGAAGGCAAGGGTCATGTTATTTGTATTCAGTTTAACCTGGCAGGGCAGGTTGTTGACATTGGAACTGGCAAATAGAAAACTGTTAAGAACTATTGAGTTCTCATTAGTGATACCCCTGGATTAGAGCCATGTGGTATAGGACATCATTTAATAGTAAATATTAAAGAAGTTTTATGAAAAGAAGAGAAAGGCACATCTACATTATTTAGAAGAAGAAAATAGAAGAGTAGAACTTAATTGCTATCAAGACCGGGTCAGAGCCTAATTATGATTTCAGTGGCATGTAACTTTACCTTCTCATTTATTGTCTTCGTCATTGTTTGTGGCAATGCCATGGCTTGAAGAATAAAGTGCTTTCAGAAATGTGAGCAGCTCAGAATCATTATTAAATTCAGGCTGTCTATATAATTAATAATTAAATGAAATTTTATCTGTACTAGTTTTCAGAATGGTTTGTTATGAGATAAGGTAATATTAATCCATCTGCCAGGAGACAATCTGAAAAAGAATAGAACTCATATAAATTAATTTATCTTACTTTGGAAGTCTATATATGGACTGAATTGTGGCATGCTAATTATTAATGATTTAAATTTTATGAATTAGTATATGACATTAATAATTTAAGGTATAGGGAAACAAGGACGACAGCACAAATTGGCACATTGGTAGCACAGCATATATCTATTAAACGTGCATACAAAACTTGCACCTAACCCAGGGCAAAAGAAGAAAAGCTCTGGATCACATCTTGAGAAAACCAGCATGATTAATTTGTGAGCTTTATGTATTTTTTTAACATTTTCTCATAACAAATTCCTGATTATATGTATAGCATATGAAGACATTAAGTGGTCATTTGATTTAGGTGCAGGTCTCCTAAAATGTATTAGCTTTTCTTCCATAAGCATTCACCTGGAGGTCATTTACTAGAAATTTTAAAACAAATTGGATTTATTACTTTTGAAAGTTGAACGTTTGTTTTATATTTGTTTTAAAATTATTCATTATTTTTCTCTTCATGTCTAGAAAATAACGTTTACCCCAACTATGAGAGAAAAAATAACTCACATACATATAACTTGGAAGAGCAAAAAAGAATTATAACTAGAAAGGTAGAATTTAAAAGTAGAAACAATACAAATCCCCAGAATTCAATTTTACTTGAAAACAGTTTTTGTGGAAAGACCAAAATTCAGCAAACCTAATTTTTTAAGGCTTGTTTAAATGCAATGTTTACTTTGAACATACTGTGTGACCATTTGCACATCACTGCATCACTGTGCCTATTTTAACTTTTTTGTCTGCAAAGTTCAGTTAATAAATTATAGTTTATTGGCTTGTAGTGAGAATATAAAAGTGAAGTACAGTGTTACATTTCAAAGCCGCCACTTTTGGTGTTAGATTAAAATTCCATTAAAATTGTGAGAGATGTTTATTCTGTCTAGTTTTCTGTGTCTTCATCTGCAAAATGTTGTGAGAGTTGGAGATAAAATATGTGAAGCACCTGGCACACAGTAGGTATTTAGTCAATAGATCTATTTTCTAATCTTGTTATACAAGACTTTCCAGGAAGATTAATAACCTATGATAAGTACCCTCGACGGTCAGTTTTCTATTAATGTTGAGGAAAATACAATGTAAATAACAATTATATATTTTTATGAAACCACATAATTTTGACATGTACTTTGAATCAAATTGCTAAATTAAACTCCAAGATGAAAAGGTATTTTGTCAAACCTTTTGCCATTCATCGGAGTCCCCATTTTAATTATGAATTTTATCCTATAGCATCTGTTGGGTATTTTCCTTTTGCACAGAAAGTTTTAGAATTTACTAGCAAAAGCCTATTTCATGCCACAGATAGAAGATATTTTAGCGACAGCTTTGGATCCCAAGCACCTACAAAAATTAGTTTGGTAACAATAAATCCAAATAGATACTTTGAACATCTTTGAATCTGGGGTATGAAGCTCCGTAAACCAGTCTGCTTTTGGAGCTGTGTCAAGAAGTGAATGGACCTTAGAGAGACTGAATATAATGGAGACTCTAGAGGCATGGAAATTAAAAACAGGAAGAGATATTCCCTGTGGCAGTAAAAGAGTGAGAAAATGACGGGAAAGTTCTCTAGCAGCAGAGAGGCACAGTGAAAAGCAAATAGGTAGCTCATTAAAGGTTGAAGGTTAATTGAGGATGTCTATTCTTATGGTTTAAAACTACGTATATAACACGCCAGATGAGGTGGGGGTACAATGCATGGCATTCTTCATTTATTTACCTATGTAGGGGAGACATTAGTGGTTATTTACTTTGATCCATGTGTAATTTTGCATTCCATAAAATCGATTTACAAAGTGTTCCTTGGCTGAAATGAGAATTTTAGTATTAATAGTTATTTTGATTCATATTGCTTGTTTTCATATCATTTTTTTTTTTTTTTGCTTGATCAAGGATATGTGTGACTTAGACTTTGCATCGTTTGGTTCCATTTAAATTGGTAGTTTATAAGGGCAACAAGAACCTTGTAGGAATCCTGGTAGCTGACTGCTCAGCTACAGGAAAATGAATAAATGTATGATTGGCAGCCTGAACTCTGTTCATAGCTACAATAAAAAGTAAATTAATAATAACAATAAAGATTCTGTGACAATGTATTTCAGGTTAATTTATATCCACTAAATATTTAGCTGTTTTTAGGAAAAAGCAAAACAAAACAAAGCCCTATGGTAAACACAAGATAATTGTGGCTATGAAATCTTAAAAGACATGTAATATTTTCATAGAGGGACATTCGGAGTTTTTATCTAAAGATAGAAGTGACAGCAGACAAATTCAACTGTATTGTTTGCTGCAAAGAAAAAGGGATCAGTTTTGTCTCCCAGGTGTGCCATATACTTTACCAAAGGAAACAACAGTACATTCCAAATGAGTTTTTTTAAATTGTAATAATTATTCTTGTTTTTAAAAGCCTAAGAGAGGAAACCTTCAAAACATTTTTTTTAACCCTATCTTCTCTAACTGCAATTCTAGTTACCTAATTTAGGTGCAAATTTGTTTTGAGACATAAATCACATTAAATTCATTGTAAAAATTGGAGAATTAAAATTTTAACAACTGCAAAGAATAAAAAATGTTTACTATATTTGCAGTCTAACAAATTCATCTGCCATAGTTTCATGAATGGTTATAGAAAAAAACAAGACTAATGGGTCAGAGGTTAAGGATAGTTTATTACTTACAGCAACAGCAAGAGACACAGTCTTAGCATTTTGCACATTTTCCAAATCCCCAATTCCCATAGGGCAACACAGAGAGAGCCAGGTGACAAATGCACACATAATAGTTGCATGTAGCAAAGAAACCCTGACCTTAGGGGACCTGAAGCTTGCTACTCGGTCTTCTGGAGAGAGACTGTACTAATCAGTGCTCTCCAGAGAAACAGAGCCAGTAGGATACATAGGTAAATGAGCAGAGATTATTTGGAATAGACTCACATAATTAGGGAGGCCAGGAAGTCCTAATATAAGCTGTCTGCAAGCTGGAGAATACAAAAATCTGTGGTGTGTTTCAGTACAAGGCCAAAGGCTGGACAACTTCAAGGCCACTAGTGTAAGTCCTGGCGTATGAAGGCCCAAGAACCAGAAGCTCTGATGTTCATGGATAGGAGAAGATGGATGTATCAACTAAAGAAGAAATTAGCCCCTCCTCTGCCTTTTTGTTGTATTCAACCTATCAATGAATTATATAATGCCCACCTACATTTGTGAAGATAGATCTTCCACACTCAGTTTAGCAATTCAAATGCTAATCTCTTCCAGAAACACCTTCACAGACACACTCAAAAATAATGTTTTATCAGCTATCCAGGCATCCCTTAACCCTGTTAAGCTGACATAAACTTAACCATCACAGAGACATTATCTTTATTACACTGAACAGTAAGCATGCCTTCTCTCTGTTCTGCAGAAAAGGAGTCATTATTTTTATCTTCCAAGACTTGAAGCAAACCTGTCTTCTCCTCAAGAGAGAGAGACTATATTTCTATATTCTAATGATCTTTGCTGTATGAACACTCTGAAAAATATAATGTAGAGCAAAGAGCAGCCAGTGTCTCATTTTGCTAGAAATGAGAAATACACAAAACAAATAGAGAAGTGCATCTCAACAGTTAAATGCACAATACAGTTTCCCCAGAACAAATATGGGATAGAATTAAACATTGCAGATGTAACATGGTTATTGTTCATTCATAATGCTTCAGTTGAACATCAAATTGGGTAGCAACATTTTTTGTTTTTTAATAATATAAGATATCCAAGTAGTAAGGCTTAGGTAAGCATTACAGTTCTTTTAACTTTTTCCACAGAATCTGAAATGTGAATGAATGGTATGTAGTTGTTGCACTGTTATGCTAGGCATTGTCAGTACCAAAACATTATGTTCCATGAAATGGTTTGTCATGTCTTTGGGGAGACATAAAGTTCATATATGAAGCATCTTAGAGAACAATCTATGGAGATATATATTAAAATATAAGATTATGGGTATAAAATTAATATCCTATAGATTTAGTTTATAAGCCATTTTAACATGTATTGTCTTATTTTGTATCCTCATCTCATTTGTATTGCCATATTTTATCGATTTTACAATTTTATTTTTTGTTATCTCTGAAATAATCATGAATCTTATACTTGATGGCATCTTGCAAATAAAATAGCTGTATTTTCTGTGGGGTACAGGTAATATTAGTACATTTTTCACCATTTGAAATATATAATTTCCAGTTGGAAAGAAAGTGAAGCTCAAAAATGTGTAGTTATTTTCCCAGAACAGCACAGCCAATAAATGTTATGGTGAAACTTAAGCCCCTTTAGAATAAAAGAATACACTGTAACTTAACAACAAGCACTTTCTGCACCATGGTTCAACACTTCACACTATTCCATTATGGGTGACATTAAGAGTTTTAAAAGAAATAGTATTTTTTTAGATCAGTTTAATATCAAAAGGATCATTTGCCTGCGTCCTGATAAGAATTTCATCAGAGGGTCCCCTGGGCAAGATGGCCGAATAGGAACAGCTCTGGTCTATAGCTCCCAGTGAGACTAATGCAGAAGGCAGGTGATTTCTGCATTTCCAACTCAGATACCCAGTTCATCTCACTGAGACTGGTTGGACAGTGGGTACAGACCACAGAGGGCAAGCAGAAGCAGGGTGGGTGGGGTGTTGCCTCACCAGGGAAGTGCAAGAGGTTGGAGAACTCCCTCCCCTACCCAAGGGAAATCATGAGGGACTGTGCCTTGAGGGACAGTGCTATCTGGCCCAGATACTGTGCTTTTCCCATGGTCTTTGAAAATCGCAGAGCAGGAGATTCCCTTGGGTGCCTACATCACAAGGGCCCTGGGTTTCAAGCACAAAACTGCGTGGCCATTTGGGCAGACACTGAGATAGTTGCAGGAGTTTGTTTTTCATACCCCAGTGGCACCTGAAACCCCAGTAAGACAGAACCGTTCACTCCCTTGGAAAGGGGGCTGAAGCCAGGGAGGCAAATGGCCTTGCTCAGCAGATCTGACCCTCATGGACCTCAGCAAGCTAAAATCCACTAGCTTGAAATTCTCGCTGCCAGCACAGCAGTCTGAAGTCGACCTGGACACTCGAGACTGTTGGAGAGAGGACATCTGCCATTACTGAGGCTTGAGTCGGAGGTTTTCACCTCACAGTGTAAACAAAAGTGCCTGGAATTTAGGACTGGACAGAGCCGACCGCAGCTCGCCAAAGCCCCTGTAGCCAGACTGCCTATCTAGATTCATCCTCTCTGGGCAGGGTGTCTCTGAAAGAAAAGCAGCAGCCCCAGTCAGGGGCTTATAGATAAAACTCCCATCTCCCTGGGAATGAGCACCTGGGGCAAGGGGTGGCTGTGGGAACAGCTTCAGCAGACTTAAACGTTCCTTCCTGTCTACTCTGAAGAGAGTGGTGGAACTCCCAGCACAGTGCTCAAGCTCTGCTAAGGGACAGACTGCCTCCTCAAGTGGGTCCCTGACCCCCATGCCTCCTGATGGAGAGATAACTCATACAGGAGAGCTCCAGCTGGCATCTGGTAGGCGCCCCTCTGGGAGGAAGTTTCCAGAGGAAGGAGAAGGCAGCAATCTGGGCTGTTCTGCGGCCTCTGCTAGTAATACCCAGGCAAACAGGGTCTGAAGTGGACCCCCAGCAAACTCCAGCAGACCTGCAGAAGAAGGTCCTGACTGTTAGAAGGAAAACAATAATCAGAAAGTAATAGCATCAACCTCAACAAAAATGACAACCACACAAAAACTCCACCAACATCAAAGACCAGAGGTAGATAAATCCATGGAGATGAGGAAAAAAACAGCACAAAAAAGCTGAAAATTCCAGAAACCAGAATACCTATACTAAATACAGAAAGGAAAAACCAGTACTAGACATTGCAAAAACAAACTAAAATGTAAAGACCATCAACACCATGAAGAAACTGCATCAACTAAGGGACAAAATAACCAGGTATCATCATAATGACAGGATCAGTTTCACACACAATGATATGAACCTTAAATGTAAACGGGCTAAATGCTTCAATTAAAAGGCACAGACAGGCAAATTGGACAAAGAGTCAAGACCCGTAGGTGTGCTGTATTCAGGACATCCATCTTATGTGAAAAGACACACATAGGCTCAAAATAAAGAAATGGAGGAAGATTTACCAAGCAAATGGAAAGCAAAACAACAATAACAATAACAACAACAAAACAAACAAAAACAAAAAGCAGGGGTTGCAATCCTCATCTCTGATAAAACAGACTTTAAGCCAAAAAAGATAAAAAAAGACAAAGAAGGGCATTATATTGGTAAAGGGATCAATGCAACAAGAAGAACTAACTATCCTAAATGTATATGCACCCAACACAGGAGCACCCAGATTCATAAAGTCCTTAGAGACCTACAAAGGGACTTAGACTCCCACACAATAATAAAGGGAGACTTTAACACCCCACTGTCAATATTGGACAGATCAATGAGACAGAAGGTTAACAAGCATATCCAAGAATTGAACTCAGCTCTGGACCAAGCAGACCTAATAGACATCTACAGAACTCTCCACCCCAAATCAACAGAATATGCATTCTTTTCAACATCACATAGCACTTATTCTAAAATTGACCACATAATTGGAAGTAAAACACTCCTCAGGAAATGCAAAAGAATGGAAATCATAACAAACTGTCTCTCAGACCACAGTGCAATCAAGTTAGAACTCAGGGTTAATAAACTCACCCAAAACCACACAACTACATGGAAACTGAACAACCTGCTCCTGAGTGACTACTGGGTAAATAATGAAATTAAGGCAGAACTAAGTAAGTTCCTTGAAACCAATGAGGACAAAAAACACAATGTACCAGAATCTGTGGGACACAGCTAAAGCTGTGTTTAGAGGGAAATTTGTAGCACTAAATGCCCACAAGAGAAAGCGGGAAAGATCTAAAGTTGATACCCTGACAACATAATTAAAAGAACTAGAGAAGCAAGAGCAAACAAATTCAGAAGCTAGCAGAAGACAAGACATAACTAAGATCAGAGTAAAACTGAAGGCTATAGAGAAACACACACACAATGAAAAAAACCTTCAAAAAAATCAATGAATCCAGGAGCTGTTTTTTTTTTATTATTATTATTATACTTTAAGTTCTAGGGTACATGTGCATAATGTGCAGGTTTGTTACATATGTATATTTGTGCCATGTTGGTGTGCTGCACCCATCAACTTGTGAGAACCCATCAATTCATCATTTATATCATGTATAACTCCCCAGTGCAATCCCTCCCCCCTTCCCCCTCCCGATGATAGGCCCCAGTGTGTGATGTTCCCCTTCCCGACTCCAAGTGATCTCATTGTTCAGTTCCCACCTATGAGTGAGAACATGCGGTGTTTGGTTTTCTCTTCTTGTGATAGTTTGCTAAGAATGATGG
>NW_016810891.1:1064612-1066722 GCF_001698545.2 Rhinopithecus bieti | reverse complement strand
GATTTTCCAGGTGTTGTGTGTCTCAGTTCCCCTGGCTAGGAAAAGGGATTCCCTTCCCCCTTGCACTTCCCAGGTGAGGCGATGCCTCGCCCTGCTTCAGCTCTCGCTGGTCAGGCTGCAGCAGCTGACCAGCACCGATTGTCCGGCACTCCCTAGTGAGATGACCCCAGTACCTCAGTTGAAAATGCAGAAATCACCGGTCTTCTGTGTCAGTCACGCTGGGAGTTGGAGACTGGAGCTGTTTCTATTCGGCCATCTTGCTCCACCCTCCAGGAGCTGGTTTTTTGAAAAGATTAGCAAAATAGATGATAGACTGCTATCCAGACTAATAAAGAAGAAAAGAGAGAATAATTACATGGACACAATAAAAAATAATAAAAGGGAAATCACTACTTGTCACATAGAAATACAAACTAAAATCAGAGAATACTACAAACACCTCTACACAAATAAACTAGAAAATCTAGAAGAAATGGATAAATTCCTGGACACATACACCCTCCTGAGACTAAACCAGGAAGAAATTGACTCCCTGATTAGACCAATAACAAGTTCTGAAATTAAGGTAGTAATTAAAGGCCTACCAAAAAAAGCCCAGGATCAAATGGATTCACAGCTAGAATTCTACCAGAGGTACAAAGAGGAGCTGATACTATTCCTTCTGAAACTATTCCAAACAATAAAAAAAGAGGGACTCCTCCCTAACTGATTTTATGAGGCCAGCATCATCCTGATACCAAAAGACACAACAACAACAAAAAATTTCAGTCCAAAGTCCCAGGTGAACATCAATGTGAAAATCCTCAATAAAATACAGAGAAACTGAACCCATCTGAGCATTAAAAAGCTTATCCACCATGATCAAGTTGGCTTCATGCCTAGGATGCAAGGCTGGTTCAACATACACTAATCAATGAACATAATCCACCACATAAACAGAAGCAATGACAAAAACCATATAATTACCTCAATAGTTGTAGAAATGGCCTTTGAGAAAATTCAACACCCCTTCATGTTAAAACCATTCAATAAATTAGTTATTGATGGAACATGTCTCAAAATAATTAGCTATTTATGACAAACCCACAGCCAATATCATACTAAATGGGCAAAAACTGGAAACATTTCCTTTAAAAACTGGCACAAGACAAGAATGCCCTCTCTCACCACTCTTATTCAACAAAATATTGGAAGTTCTGGCCAGGGCAATCAGGCAAGAGAAAGAAATAAAGTGTATTCGAATAGGAAGAGAGGAAGTCAAACTATCTCTGTTTGCAGATGACATGATTGTATATTCAGAAAACCCCATTGTCTCAGCCCCAAAACTCCTTAACCTGGTAAGCAACTTCAGCAAGGTCTCAGGATACAAAACCAAAGTCAAAAATCACAAGTATTCCTATACACAAATAATAGACAAACAGAGAGCCAAATCATGAGCAACTCCCATTTACAATTGCTAAAAAGAGAATAAAATACCTAGGAATACAACTTACGAGGGATGTGAAGGACTTCTTCAAGGAGAACTACAAACTGCTGTTCAAGGAAATAAGAGAGGACACACAAAAAATGGAAAAACACGCCATGCTCATAGATAGGGATAATCAATATCGTGAAAATGGCCATTCTTCCCAAAGTAATTTATAGATTCAATGCTATTCCCATCAAGCTACCATTGACTTTCTTCACAGAATTAGAAAAATCTAAATTTCATATGGAACCAAAAAAGAGCCTGTATAGCTGAGACAATCCTAAGCAAAAAGAACAAAACTAGAGGCATCACACTACCTGATTTCAGACTATACTACAAGTCTACAGTAATAAAAACAGCATGGTACTGGTACCAAAACAGATATATAGACTAATGGAACAGAACAGAGGTCTCAGAAATAACACACACATTTACAACTGTCTGCTCTTTGACAAACCTGACAAAAACAAGCAATGGGGAAATAATTCCCTATTTAATAAATGGTGCCAGGAAAACTGACTAGACATATGTAGAAAACTGAAAGTGGACCCCTTCCTTATACCTTACACAAAAATTAACTCAAGATGGATTAAAGATTTAAATGTGAGATCTAGAACTAAGAAAACCCTAGAAGAAAACCTA
>NW_016810891.1:1038011-1063826 GCF_001698545.2 Rhinopithecus bieti | reverse complement strand
AAGGAAAGGAAGGAAGGAAGGAAGGAGGAAAGAAAGGAAGGAAGGAAGGAAGGAAGGAAGAAAGGAAGGAAGGAAGGAAGGAAGGAAGGAAGGAAGGAAGGAAGGAAGGAAGGAAGGAAGGAAGGAAGGAAGGAAGGACGAACGAACAAAAGAAAGAAAAGAATTTTGGCTGGGTGTGGTGGCTCATGCCTGTAATCCCAGCACTTTGGGAGGCCGAGGCAGGCAGATCACAAGGTCAGGAGTTTGGGACCAACCTGATCAACATGGTGAAACCCCGTCTCTGCTCAAAATTGGACGGGTGTAGTGGCATGCCTGTAATCCCAGCTACTAAGGAGGCTGAGGCGGGAGAATTGCTTGAAGCTAGGTGGTGGACGTTGCAGTGAGCTGAGGTCGTACTACTGCACTCCAGCCTGGGTGACAGGGAAAGACCCTGCCTTGGAAAAAATAAAATAAAATAAAATAAGAATTTCATCAAAGAGTTAAATGATTAAATACAGCTAATGGAAACTTGGAACAATATATTACCTTTTTTGTTTTTTGCCCGTGGCCTTCTGAGACTTACCTTTCTTTTCAGTGTATAGGTATACTTTTTATACTATCAGTAGTACCATGAACGGTTTATCATAGTATCTTATATATGTTTCCAGTGTGTAGTTATGTTTTAATTGTATTGTCTTTCTTTTTCTGTATATAGAAAAATTTATTTTCAAGCTTTCAGATGTATTTTCAGAAATGTGCATATAGTATTTTCCATATATATTACATTCTTTCATATCTCTTGCTTGTTTTTATTTTCATTATTTATGTTGTTATTTTTGAGTCTTATTTGCCTGCTTGCTCATCCACTTTAATTAATCAGGGTTTTCTGTTTCTTTTTGAGTTCTTAGATGATTTGTAAGTCCGGATAAGCTAAGACAGGCCACAAAGTAGTCCACTTTTGAGGACTGGTAAGATTACTTAGACTCATCCAAGGCATCTTTCAATAAATTTATAAATAAGCATTGTAAATTGTCCAAATATTTTCAAATGAAACAAATGAGTGTAAAGATACTTGACAGATGCCCCAGCCTAGTGCCTTCCTTCTGTCTTTTGCAGATACTCTAAAAGTTTGGTCTTAGCCATGGTTGCAGATTCAAGAATGGTTTGAAACAAGTTGCTCCTTGATAAATAGCAGGTGAGAATAGGGGCACAATGGTAGCCCAGATTGCCTGGATCTAATGCACAAATTGTAAGTTTTTTCTGTTGTGCAGATATATGTTCTAGTTATGTAGTGCTTACAAACTCACTACTTTTATATTTTATTTGAGATTTCGTCTTTCCAGAACTGGCTATGGTCGACCACAGTAGGATGCTCTGAGGTTAATTATAGGTCTCTGCTTAGGAGAAAGTCTCTGAGGATAAACAAACCAAAGATATGTGGCCTATTTTGAGGTTTCCTGGGGCCTGATGACTCACAGGAGTGCAAGACACACATTTTGTCTTTCTGTTCTCTCAGGTAACTGACACTTTATGTTATTTTCTTAACATATAGCAAATAATAGGAATTCTCCTGTCTTTGAGAACATAGACATTTTAATTTTATTTTTTCTGCTTTTCTCTTTCCTTATTACTTTGTTTTTCTGTCTTTCTACTTACCTATGTTTGGCAGAACCACAA
This sequence comes from Rhinopithecus bieti, assembly GCF_001698545.2. Taxonomy (NCBI): domain Eukaryota; kingdom Metazoa; phylum Chordata; class Mammalia; order Primates; family Cercopithecidae; genus Rhinopithecus; species Rhinopithecus bieti. Next base: position 1,062,170 of record NW_016810891.1, on the reverse strand, counting down.
AACCCACTTCATGTCATCTAATCCCTACTCACAAAAGTAAACAGCACCCTGACTTTTATTACAATAGCTCCCTTGCAATGTTATCTGGAAAGAGAGAGAACGTGGTTTCTTCATATTCTCAAAGCAAGCTGTTTCCCCCAATAGTTAACTAACATTTCTATAGAAGTGTAATCTTTAAGATACCACATGAAAGTGTTGAAAGAAAGGCACGTGGGAAAGGGCCACATCCCAGGATGACTTAATTTTAACTTCATGTAGAGTACTTTGTCCTGCATACCATAAAAATGCAGCAAAGGAGAAAAGAAGGATTAGAGAAATAAAATGTGTGGATTACCTAGTTGTGTCAGGCACTATATTTGTATCATGTCTAATTTAGTGATCAACTAATGATTTATGCAAGAAACCACCAAAACAATCTATTTTCAAATATTATGAAGATTTTTCCTCAAGAGTAAGATAAACGGAAGTTTTAACTATTCTTGATGCTATTCCTATTCCCAGGATAGTATTTTGAGACTTTGTGAAAGAGGGAGCACGAGAGAGTTATCTGGATTGCTCTGGAAATAACCCACTTTTTATTTGTTTTCCTCTCTTTAGTGAGAATAATAATCCGTAACCTTGACTGTCTGGGTAAGAACTTTATCAAGAACAGTAATAAAATGGCAAAGTGTTAATCACTGTATATTTTTATAATTGAAATTCATTATCACTGTTGAAATTTCTTTACTCATTCTACTTATGCAACATGTTAAAATTTGCTTTAAAATGGATTTATTGCTTTATAATAATCTCATAATTTTCTACAGAGTTCTTCAACCTGGGTTCATAGACTTTGAGGACAATTCTAAATGGGTGGACCTTGGGATCCATATCCACGTCCTTGCTTGTATTTGTAGTTTAACTAACTAAGGATGTTCTCTAAACACTTGGGTTCAGACTTCTGCTTGCTTTTCTTTTGTGTTTTACATAACTATGATCATTTGGTGTATATTATATTGCATATGGCTTAACCTTATATTTGTGAGATTATTTCATAGATTTTAAATTGCTGCATTTAGGGGAGTGCTTAGTAGTATTTCAGGATTCTAACTAGCACCTCCTTGAATTATTTTCATTTGAATAATATTTATATCAATCAGTTTATTCTGAGATCCTGAGAAAGAACCTTAGCATTTTGGGAGGCCTAGGTTGGAGGATCACTTGAGCTCAAGAATTGATACCAGCCTGGGTAACATTACAAGACTTTGTCTCTACAAAAAAAGTAATTAGCCAGGCATGCTAGTGCATGCCTGTGGTCCAGCTACTAATGAAGCTGAGGTGAGAGGATTGCATGAACCCAGGAGGTCCAGGCTGCAGCAATGAGCCATGACCAGAGTGAGACCCTGTCTCAAAAAAAAAAAAAAAAAAAAAAAAAAAAAAAAAAAAGATACACCCAATGAGTTAAGCTTTTCCTCAGAAAACACACAGGTTACTTTCATTCACATTGCACTGGCCAAAGCAATTTGCCTAGTAAGCCTTCTATAATTCAGCACTGAGAAGTGATGAAAATTTTGTACAATAATATGATATATCAAATCCTCTTTTTTGAGGTGCCTGTGAAAATTACTTATCCAGTTTTCTCTTTGATTAGCCCCGCCTCCCAGCTTGTTAGTGCTTTAATTTGGTTTTATTAACCCTCCTCAATTTCCTTTCTTTTTTATCATTCATTTCCCTTTTTATCTTTATTATTTGACTATTATAATCTTTTATTTAATGTGTAATAAATTATTTAAAATTTAATACTTTTATTCTAATTTCTTAAAATTCTCAGCTGATTATCAACATTCTGATTTTTAATGTATATATTTAATGGTATGTATTTCCTTCTCAGTGTAATTTACATTGTATCACACTAATTTTAATATGTACTTCTTTAATAAAAATTTCATTAAATAAGTTTTGAAAATCCTATCATAATTTTAATTTAATTAATGATTTACTTGCTAGTTTCCAAACACATTGGGATTTCCTACTTTTTTTTTTTAAAAGCAGAGTCTCACTCTGTCACCCAGGTTGGAATGCAGTGGCAAGATCTGTGCTCACTGCAACCTCCACCTCCCTGGTTCAAGTGATCTGGGTGCCTCAGCCTCCTGAGTATCTGGGATTACAGGCACCTGCCACCATGTGAGGCTAATTTTTGTATTTTTAGTAAAGATGGATTTTCACCATGTTGGCCAGACTGGTCTAGAACTCCTGACCTCAAGTGATCCGCCCTCCTTGGCCTCCCAAAGTGCTGGGATTACAGGTGTGAGCCACTGCACCCAGCCTGGGATTTCCTAATTATCTTTTCTTACTAATTTTTAGCTTAATTGTGGTCATATAAATACTTTGTATGATTTTCATTTCTTAAATTCTATTACCAAACATAGGTAAGTTGGTATAAATGCTCCTCATGTAGAAAGAGGTGCATTATAGTTAGAAGGACAATGTCTTTTATATATTTATTAGGTTAATTTGGTGATATTTTTGATCCCATCTAATATATCCAGTAGCGTAAAAAATCTCAGACTTGCTTCTCTGAGATTATTATGCCTATTTTTTTCCCCCAACTCTAGATCAGTGAGACTATGTTGGTAGTTTGAAATAAGCCATTGTGGGAGAATTTACATTATAAAAATCAGCAAATACTACAAGTCAGGGCTTTTTAGTCTCCAGAGCCAGTTACTTAACATTTACCAGCACACCTTTGGTTATATCCTTGTATATGTGTAGGTGCATCCACAATACTGATCACTGAGGATAGTGTATTCCTACCAAGATCATGTATATTTCTATTTTCCTGGTAGATATGTCAGCTTCCATATTATATATTTTGAAGTTATGCTATTCTAAGCTTAGAATTGTTACAGCTTATAGCTAAATTGAACCATTCATAATAATTGAACTGTCCCTCTTTATCTTAAGAAATATGTTTTGCCTTAAAGTACATTTTGACATTAGTATAGCAATATCAGGGGTCTTATGGTTAGATTTTCCGTGGAATATTCATCTTTTGCTTTTCACTCCCTGCATTTTTATACTTAGATGTGTCTCTTGTAAACAAAATATAATAGGAACTCTATTTTTTATGCATTCTGGCAATTCTATCTTATAGACAGAATTGGAACATTTAGTTTATTTAAATTTAGTATTACATGTTTCAGTTTAAATCTTCCATTTTATAAAATGATTTCTTTTTGCTTCATCTGTGCTACTTTGCCTCTTTTGAGAGTTGTTCTATTTTATAGTTTTATTTTTACTTTCTTACAATCTATAAATGTTCTTTAAAATTCACTTTCTTAAAAGTGAATATATTGTACATATACATATATTCAGACAAAGTAAATTTAGGAAATACTGTGTATACGTAAATTAATGTAAACAGACACACACAGAGAGAGAGAGGGAGGAGGGGGCATTATAGTATTTAAGAAGATTTTAATTGTCTAGCTAATTTAAAAAATGAAACTATAAAATGCACATAATAATTTTCAGAAAAGGCAAAAAGGTGAAGATAAAAAGACAGCATAAATGGAGCAAAGAGAAATTGCTTAATAAAAGAGAAGATTTAAGCTGAGACATTTAAGTAATGATATCATTTGTAGATAAACTAAATATCCCATTTGTAAGACAAGATTGTTAGACTGGTTAAAAGAGGAAACCTCAATTATATTCTGTTTACAACAGGGTTTATAGTTTATTGTTTTGAAGTCTGTAGCTAAGAACTCTACTATCTGTACTACCTGTAGTTATTTCTATTTTCTGTTGTTTCTCTGAGTGTCGTTAATTTTTTCATCTGCTTGGATTCCTGATATTTGAATGCTCTGTTGGACATGCTTAGGTTTATACCTAAATTGCAGCCCTGTTGTAGTTCAACTTAAAACAAGAAAGTTCATCAAGAACCTTTTAAAGAATCCTTTGATCCTAGCCCTTCATCCCTCAGTATGTTAAACTATTAAGTTATCCCTCAGTCTCTCAGCTTGCAGTTTCTCTGATATCCCTCTGTTCAGTTTGCAGAGGTAATGGAGATCCAACTTCATGGTTTACCTTTCCTGGGATTTTGTCTTTTTCCTCGTCAATCCTACGAATTCTTGGTCATAATTTTTAAACATTATACATTTGAAAATTTTTTTAAAATTTCCAGCACAGTAGTTGGTCCAATTTAAATAATCTATCACCACTGAAATGTAGAGCCCTTAATATTATAGAAATTTATTTTAACTACATTATGACATAAATAATCTTTAAATGTCTCTTTTTCATTCAAAGAAGTTGCTTCAGTCTTTATGAAACCAATTTTGAGTAGTTGGAGTAGGAAAAAGAATTACCATCATTTTACACATGAAATAATTAAGACATGGGATCTGAGGCATATTTTTTTTTTCCTGCTCAATTCACTGACATGAAAAACTGGGAATATAATTTCAGTATGTAACTTTTTTCTAAATTGTATTCCTGCTCAGGACACATCAATGTTGTAAACTTTGAAATGATACTGAATGATTAGTTTTTAGATTTCTGGTATTTACTACTTATAGCCAAGTGAAATGTACAATTAAAGTTGAAAACATGACAACTTATCACAAAATTCTTTCTGTTCTTACTAACTTAGATTTTGCATCTCAATATGTCTATCTTGGCAACATTTTCATTTTGTTTTACATTTTAATAACCATTTATGTAAATGGAGTATCAGGACAAATGTCTAATACATTTTCATAATATAAAGATAGTAAATAATTTTAGTCATTATTTTCTACAAATATTATTTGACAAGTTTTATAAATTATTTTAAATTAAAAAAAAACAAAACTATGGACTAGAGCACAGATTAAGTTTTCAAGAAGATCCAACTATCTATTTAAGGAACAGCTCCTGTTTTTGAACAGTTACAATCCAGTGGAGAACATAGGTATGTAATACAAATTGATGATATTGAACTGGAAGTAAAGTGATAAGGGCAAAAGGGAGAGTCGTGTTGAATGTGAGGCAAATATGAATCTATGTTGACTCAAAATTAAGAACAAAATTTAAGTGGCTACTTCTCTTCACTCCTTTTCAGTACCACAACAAATACTGCAGGATTCTGGCTGTAACTAAAGTGCGAGAAATGGCATTTTATTTATGATATCTCTTTTTTAATCTAAACAACAAGTGGTGGACCTTAAGAATAATATAAATTCCCAAGGCATGTGTCTTATTTAGATGAAACATACTTGGCACATGGTACATATTAAACAAATTTTCGTTAAAATGAATGTGGTTGTGTTGCAGTAGATATTATTATTAAATGAAGCATTAAATGCCTTATATCTTTTCTAGCATTGTTCGATTGAAATGGAAATCTTTAACATATTTTGTCTTTTTTTCTACACATGCATATTTCACAATATCGTATTTTATAAGAACAGTTGGATTTCGGCTTACTTAAAATATAATGCTTCCCATGTGAAGAGAGAAATATGTCATCACCCACATGTCCATTTATCTGTGGTAACATATTTCACTTGGAAGTATGTGAAACAGAATAATATTTTAAGAAGGTTGAGGTTAACAATTATTTTGGAAAAGTAAGAAAAAAGCATTTCACAATATTATAACTTACTTCTGGGATCCCATATGATGCATATTACACACTGTATATCTTTCCTTACTCTCTACAGCATGCACTCTTGGACTTATACAGTAGGTACTGCTCATATTTATAGACAGTGTTAATCTGGATAAAATCAAGAAAGAAATGTGTTTCTTGAAAATTACCTGGTGACTAAATTTAGTCTGAGGAAACTCACAACTATGTGTATCCATCAAATTTACCACCTTCATTAGGTTTGGTAAAATGAGATTGAAACCTATAATAATGAAATCAAAACATTATTACATATACTTCTAACTATTGGGAGAAAACTGCATATTTAAAAAAATAAATTATGGTCCAGTTCTCCTTACGGGTCATTCGTCTTCTAGGACATTACAAGTTACTGGTAATGTAATTGGTGACATCAGTTCACATGAATTTATCCTGTCATATTAAATTTGAGAAAATTTTCTAATAAAACAGTCTAGAAAAGATATCTCCTAGAGGAGAAAAGAGACATTATCTTGTCATTTGTTTCCCTTGCTCTCTGATCTATTCTTCCTTTTCTTTTTTTCTTTTTTTAGTTTTAAGGAATGGAGAATGTAATAGGCAAGGAAAAGGCAGAAGGAAGAAGCTCCCCACACACAGAGACAAAGGCAGAGGGGGGCTCCAAAGTCAAGAGAGGGAACCACCCTATTCTTCCTTTTCTTAAAAGATGTCTGACAAGGTTATCAAAGTGATACTACAAAAATTACAAGGGGTAGTCCCACTCGGAGTAAGGGAGGAGAATATAACCTACTATTTACAGATGATGAATGAAACAAGGGCTATTGCTACTTTTTGATCTAATTCCATAAAGGTGGGTAATTGCCAGTTCCCTGTGTTGTGTTATTATAGAAATGTCAGTATGGTTTTAAGATTCTACATAGGCCATGGATTTTAAACTTCAATTGGATCCAGCAAGAATAGAAAAGATTTAAGACAAGCCAGAAAATAGTCAGTTAGTGTGGTAATCAAGCAGAATTATTCTAAAACTGAGCAGTGTAAAATGTCATTCCCAGTTTAGTGACTAAACAATAATTTACAAAAGGAAGCTACTAAAATTAGATATTTTCCAAATTTTATGGAGTTTTTTCTGAACAGTCTGATAGATGGTGGCTTTTATTGTTCATGCTGCATTTTGGATTCCCAAGGCAGTGTGTTAGAGATTTTATGGAAGGGAAGCAGCAACTAGGGGCATCTGAATTACTCTGGGAATTATCTAAATATTTTTTACTTGTCCTCGCCTCTTTAATGAGAGTAATATCTAACCCTGACCACCTAGGGAAGAACTTTGCCTAAAAGAGTAATAAAATTATAAAATGTTAATCACTTTGTATCTTTTTGCAATTAAGATTCAATATCACTATTGAAATAGTTTACTGTTTCTATTTATGCAACACGTTGAGAATTTAGGAGATGAGTTTATTGCCTTATAAACATCTTATAATTTACACTTACTCTTCCAGTGTAGAATTCCTTAATCATTGTTCATGGATTTTGAGGTAATCTATAAATGTACGGGTCTCAGGAACCATAAGCACAATTTTCTAGAGTTCATGGCTTTTTGAATCCTCAAAGAGATCTTTGACCTCCAAAAGCTGACTGACACTTCTTTGGGAGTATAGTATTGGTATGTAGTGGAGTATTACTATGTAGCATTTTTTTTTTTAAAAGAAAGAATGTGAAGAGCCATATCTAGGACCACTTATTTTTAACCCATCCATAAGATGCCTTGTACTAATATTAGAACATTTAAAGGAATGTTTTTAAAATATAGCAAACAGGAAGGAAATCTTCAAGGTAAATAAAATGCATTGATTTTCTGCTATATGTCAGACATTCTGTCATGTCCACCATGCAGATCTCATTTTTGTAGAATGAGTTATATATATGAGTGTAACTAAACACAATGACTATCAGGTAAACAATACTTTTTAATACCAACACTAAACACAATATTTTAATGAAACTCAACAGATTTGGCAGAAGCTAATAATCTGTGGTCCCCAAACTACTGCATATTCTAATCATCCTAAAAGATTTTAAAGTACTGCAGAGCATAGATGCCACCCCAAATCAATTGAATAAAAAACTCTGGGGGCTGGGGGGTGTGAGCATTGATGTGTTTAAAAATCTCCTTAGGTGATTTTATTGTGCAGAGAGTATTGAGAAGTACTCCTCAACTATTTAAACGAACAATATCTAATTATGTTATTCAAGCAGTAACTGCATTTGAGTACAATTTTAGGTAATTTATTCTGTCAAATTCCCAATTCATTCATTCATTATTCACAAAATATGCCCCTATCGAATGCCTGCTGACAGGTGAGTACTTTGTAAGATGTTGACAATTAGTGATAAATGTTTGGCTTATCCTCAAAGACATTACAGACAAAACAGTAAAATGATTATTCTATTTGAGCTTGAATTGCCGTTCATAGGAAGTTGCTCAAGTAGTGACAAGAGAAAAGCAAGTTTTTTTGTAATTCTTTGTGGTTTTAATATATTCAGTTTTTTCAAATGGTCTTAAGCTTTTATTTCATAATTTTATTTTTTATTTCATCCAACTGTCATTCAGCACACTTTGGTAAGTTGCTTCCTAAAGAGGCAACTGAACTCAAATGGAGTAAAACATTTTACCTTGTTCACTGTTTTCTCTCTAAATGCATGACTCTAAAATACTATTTGAGCAGTCAGTAATGTTCAGCAATCCTACTATATTTTCCGATAAAGTAGCTTTTAAAATTGTCTCACAGATTAGAACTAATAAATGAGTTCAGCCATGTTGCAAGGTCCAACATCATATAGAAAAATTAATTTTATTTCTATACACTGGTAATGAACAATATAAAATGCAATTAACAAAATAGTTCAATTTAAAGTTGCATAAAAAATAAAGCACTGAAGCCTAAATTTAACAAGGTAGTACGTAACTTATATCTTGAAAACTACAAAGAGTTTATGAAATTAAAGAAGGTCCAAATAAATGAAAAACATTCTTCATTCATGGATCAGAAGATTTAATACTGATCTACATATTCAATGCTATTCTAATGAATTTCCCAGTGGATTCTTTACAGAAATTGACAACCGGATCCTAAAATTAGTATAGAAATGTAAAGTAATCCAGAATAGCCAAATGACCTTGAAAAAAGAACAAAGTTGGAGGACTCACACTTCCCAATTTAAAACATACTGTAAAGTTACAGTACCCAAGACAATGTGGATCTTGCATAGACTTCTACATATAGATTAATGAAATAAAATTGAGAGTTCAGAAAAAAATTCTCACATTTGATGTCAATTGATTTTGACAATAGTGTCAAGACAATTCCATAGGGAAAGAATAGTTTTTTCAATAAATGGTGTCAGGGCAACTGGATAGGCACATGTAAAAGAATAAAATTAAACTTTTTTCTCCTACTGTATATGAAAACTCACTCCAAATGAATGATACACCAAATGTCAGAGCTAAAATTATATAGCTCTCACAATAAAATATAGGAATAAAGCTCTGTGACCTTGGGTTATGCAAAGCCTTTTTAGATATGACACCAAAATCATCAATGACAAAAGAAAATGAAATTTGTTCTTTTCCAAAGTAAAAACTTGTGTGCTTTAAAGAACTCTTATAAAAGTAAAAGGACAGCCAACAGAATAGAAAAAAAGAAATTACATAGCATATATCTGATAAAAGACTTATATCCATGATATGTAAAGAGTCCTACAAATCAATAACAGAAAGACAAACAACCTATTTTTTTAAATGGAGAAAGGACTTGCATTGACATTTCTCTAAAGATATACAGTTGGTCAATAAGTACATAAAGGCTGGGCGCGGTGGCTCAAGCCTGTAATCCCAGCACTTTGGGAGGCCGAGACGGGCGGATCACGAGGTCAGGAGATCAAGAGACCATCCTGGCTAATACGGTGAAACCCCATCTCTACTAAAAAATACAAAAATCTAGCTGAGCGTGGTGGGGGGCGCCTGTAGTCCCAGCTACTCGGGAGACTGAGGCAGGAGAATGGCGTAAACCCGGGAGGCGGAGCTTGCAGGGAGCCGAGATCCGGCCACTGCACTCAGCCTGGGCGACAGAGCAAGACTCCATCTCAAAAAAAAAAAAAAAAAAATACATAAAAAGATGTTCGAATCGTTAGTTATTAAGGAAATGAGAATCAGAATGACAATGAGATTTTTATAAAAATTACACCAGAGAATAACAAGTGTTAATGAGGATGGTAGATAAATTGCAACTTTCATGCATTGCCGGTGGGAATGTAAAATGTGCAGCCATTGTGCAAAACAATCTGGCAGTTCCTAAATAGGTTAAACACAGAGTTACTATGTGATTCAGTCTTCCTTTCCAAGTTAAATTTCCAAGGGTACTAAAAACATACAACCATGTAAAAACTTGCACATGAATGTTCACAGAGACATTATTCACAATGGCCACAAGTGAAAACAAATCAAATGCTCATCAATTGAGAATGAACAAATAAAATGTAGACTCAGGCAATGGAATACAATTTAGCAATTTAAAAAGTGAAATACTAATACATATTACAACATGGATGAAACCTGAAAACCTATGTTAAGTCAAAGAAGCCAGTGTTAGGCCACATACTGTATAATTCCATTTATATGAACCATCCCAAATAGATAAATTAATAGAGACAGAAAGTAGATCAGTGTTTGCCCAAAGCTGGAGATGAAAGAAGGTGAGATGGTCATGATTTGCTTTGTGAGGTGATGAAAATGTTCCATAATAATTATGCTGATGGTTGCACAAATCTGTTAATATACTAAAAACTATTGGGCATGTAAAAGGGTGGAACTGAATGGTGTGTGAATTATATTTTAATAATACTATTAAATTCCCTTACAGGACTATTGCTTATCATCTTTCCTCACAACACCACCTTTCCAGTCATCATTTTCAGCCTGGCCTCTTCTTTCATTTAGGAAAAAAAGCACTCAAAGCAGAGGGGGAAATGCAGCCTTTATTTTCTGTCCTCAGTCCCATTTACAATTGCCTCCCCAGTGTCTTTGTTGCTTTCTAACTTCTTCCTGACTTCTACACAATGGACTGTCCCAGGTTCAATCCATAGAACTCTATCTATACCAAATTCTTAGGTAATCACAACCTGTCTCACGGATTTTAATAGATCTGTATACTAATGAATTTCATGTACATTTCAAGCTTAGTGCTCATCTTAAACTCCAGACCTATATGTACAAGTGCAACTCAGTAGCTAAAACTTCATGTTTAATGCTTGACTCCTTATTTCACATGCTTCCAAAATCTTTTTCTTCCTACATGATCTTCCCTATCTTAGCAAATGGCAACTTTATTCTTCTATTTGTTTAGTCTAAAAGCCATGAAATCTTTTCTGGCTTCTTTCTTTTACTAGATCTTACTGAGCACTTATCATTTCCTCTATTGTTATTTCCTCATGGAAACCATCACTCTCACTTTCATTACTGCAATAGCTGCAGGTCACAGCCTCATTCTGGTGCTCTAGGTGTCAAGTGGGGGAAGGAAGCTTGGGAATTTGGCATTTAGGATGTGTCTTTCACTTTATTCACCCTGTTTCAGTACACCACTTTGGTTCTTGGTGTATCATATATTCCGCATTTCGTCATCCCTCTCATTTGCTCTTACTGGAGGATGAAGCTTAGTTTTCTGTTGTGGAGTGGCAGTCTTCTAGCTGGGTAGGATCGGAGAGGAAATTTGTGGATCTACTTGCTTTTTTATATATATCCTTCCAACCAATATTTCTGTAGTCAACCCAACCTGTTTCACTTCTTTCAGAAATACCTAGTACTACATCACACATGCAATGTTCAGAGTTTCCCCAGTGGACAGCTGACTTTTCAGTTTTCACAGATCTGCTTATTTAACTTTATTCAGTATCTAAAATTTGCATCTGTTATTTTCTCTCTTCGTCCTTTGTTTTTTTCTCCTCCCCTTTAAAAAAGATATCCCTGGCTTGTCACTGAAGTGGGGTCTCTCAAGAACCAGCAATAAGCAGTTTTGCAATCTTAAGTTTACTTATATTCCCAATCATCATTTTAACCTGTTCCAATTTAGCTTTCATCTTTACCACACTACTTAAATTGTTCTTCTCATAGCTAAAAATATTTCAGTATTGCCAATCCAGGGGCCTATTTACTAGCAAAATTGTTTATCCATCTAGTGTTAAAACAGTTTTAACACTTAATTTTTAGGATACCACTTACTCCACTTAATTCTGGTTTCTATTCTGGTTTTACTTTACTAGACACTCCATTCACATCAGTCTTCTTTTCTGGCTCTTACTTTTCTTTCAGGGCTTAACAGATGAGTGAGGCCAAGTGTTCCACTCTTAGACTTCTCATTTTGTTAACCTCTATTTTATTTTGATAAGTTTACTCCATAGATTTAAAAATGTGCTAAATGAAATTAGCTGGGCATGGTGACATGTGCCTATAGTCCTAGCTACTGAGGAGCTGAGTCAGGAGGATCACTTGAGTCCAGCAGTTTAAGGCTGCAGTGAGCTATGATTGCACCATTACATTCCAGCCTGGGAGACCAAGTGAGACCCTGTCTCTAAAAAACAATTTTTAAAAACTTAATCAATAAATAAACTTTAAATTGTTAACTCCCAGATTTATAAACAGTTCTGAACTTTCCTTTGGGATTCAGACCTGATCATATACTTATTTCTGACAGCTCAGCTTGGTTGTCTGAAAGGCATTCTCATTTCAATATATTTGAAACATAAGTCTTCCTTCAATTCCCCAAAGAATCCACAGGTTCTCCCTTCCTAGAACAGTTAATAGCATCGTATTCTTTAATCCTCTGCTTAAACTCTCCTATTGCTTGTCACCATGCTCTTAATAAAATCTAAACTATTACCATGGCCTGTATGGTCCTTGGTTAGCCAGCCACTGCATGCCTTTTTCATTTCATACCACTCTATTCTCCTTCACCTGACCTTCAATATTTCCTCAGAGACACTGGGTTCAGCATTCAGAGGGGTCCCAAGGCCTTAGTGCTTTTCCAGTTTTTTCCTTAAACATAGAACTCAAATAATCTGCTCATTGCCAACTTGATATTTAACTCATTTTGAGCACAATAGTGACATATTTGGATTCCGTCTTTATTCCCAATCAATCCCTTTTTTAAAACCATATCTACTTTCATTCTGTTATGTCTCATTTCCATCGCATCTCATATCTATTATTCATTCTAAGATAATTTTCTTCATTATCTTGTTTATTTGTTTTCTTTAAAAAATCTAACTTTTTTTCTATAAGATATGATTGCATAAAAAATAAATTAATGAGTATATCATAGCATGAAGGAGGAGAAACAGTGATTAACAGGATGGGTTTTGACATTGAATTATCAGGATAACCTGCATTCACATTCACCTAGTTACTTAACCTATGTATCTTTTTTTATAATTTAAAACAGAATCTATCAAAAAGGAAACCTTGGTAAATGCTAGTTAATAAAGAGTGATCAAGGAGTTAGTAGGAAATCTGAAAGTGTGGTGTGATAGAAGTCAGGAGTACTATGCAGCCATAAAAAAGGATGAGTTTGCGTCCTTTGTAGGGAGGTGGATGCAGCTGGAAACCATCATCTCTTAGGGCAAACTATCACACAGAAAGGAGAAAACCAAACACCGCCCGCCGCATGTTCTCCTCATAGGTGGGAACTGAACAATGAGATCCACTCTGGACTCGGGAAGCCCGGAACATCACGCAGCTGGGGGGGCGGCCTATCATGGGGAGGGGAGGGCGGGGAGGAGGGAGGGAATTCGCCATGGGGGGAGTTATACACTGATATAAAATGATGAATTGATGGGCTACGAGTTATGGGTGCATCAGCAGCACACCAAACATGGCATAAGTATAAGGCATATGTACAAACCTGGGCACGTTATGCACATGTACCCTAGAACTTAAAGTATAATAATAATAGAAAAAAATAAAAAATAGAATAAAATAAATAAATAAATAAATAAAAAAGAAAGAAAGAAGTGAAGACTATAGGATTAAAGGTAAGAAGAGCCACACATAAAAATTAAATTGTAGTTGACAAAATCTTTTCCCACAGAAGGAATGGGTTAACAATTCTGATACCACTATACTTTTATGTTGGGATTGAACAATTTATTAAATGAATGGCAAATGACAGAAAAAAAAAAAAAAAGAAGTCAGGAGTAGAGTTTTTCAAAAAAAAGAAGGACATATTTTAAAAGTGTTGGGTGATGCTAAAACGTCAAGTCAGATACAAAATTAGAAGGGTCCCCTGGAAAATGTTAAGAGAAGAACTGACTTTATTTTATTGAGGTTTCTATTTTGAAAAAAAAGATAGAAAATGGTTATATGCTGGGTGGGAGGCAGCAGTACTCTGCCCAATTTATTTGATACTAGAAGTGCAGTCGTGATTTGGCATAGAGAAATAGCTGCCCAGTTTCTTCAACAGGATCAACTTTGGTCTTTGGGTTCAGAGGAAAACATTAAGGAACCATGCAATGACTTCTTACTCAACTTCCATGTAAGCTCCAGGTCCAAGACTGATTTTTCCATAATGCAAATATTTTGTTCTTAAATCCATTTATATCCACTTTCTATTTTGGTGTTAATTGTATATTTTATACCCAGTTTTTGATATTATGTATTTTGATCATTTTCTAAATATGTATAGGCATCTGGAGGGAAGTCTGTAAAGATGATTATATTTAGAAATCATATTAATGCAGAAGTCTATAAGGACTCTTTTTGTTCTGCTGTCTTGTGTTCTCCATTCCTGAAGTTCTTTCTATTTAAGTCAGATTATAACCAAATTATGTATGTACTTTATCATCTTTTCTTCTTTCAGAGATTACATTTTATTTTCCATATTTGTAGAGGATTAATGATATTCATTAAATAAAATTTTCTGTGGTGTATGCAAAGCATTTAATAAATTCATTGGCAAACATGAGGTAATCTATTGTACAGCAAATTTTACGAAATAGATGAGCACCACCTAAGGAAGGTATTGCAACAGGAGAAAGAGGATATTAAACAGGCCTTCAAGAGTGATCCTTTCCAACTTTGATTTTAAGAAGTTATTTATCCACTTACTGTGTATTCCCATGCAGAAGAATTCTGATCTATGTAGATATGGTGTAAATTGCATAAAGACTTCATTGCGCTATTTATCTTAGTCATGTTGTGTGATCTATCTCACTTTCTTTTAGGAATAAAAGCACACATCAGAATCTTATCTATTTAGCAACATATATGTTTCTTAAATAATGCATATAATTCCCATTCAGCTTTCTGGGTTTAATAATTTCTTAATTACTTAATATTTCTTAAAGTTAATTACTTAATAATTTCTTAATACTAATTAATAGAAATTAATTTCTTATTAATTGCTAATTAACACTATTTTAATATCCCTTTCAGATACTTTTATATATCTATTAATATAGTAGGTGAGGAAAATTGTTAATATAATCGGTAGCTAGCAGGGACAAAACATGAAAACAGTCCGACTAACAGAATGAAGTCTTTAAACACTTTTTTAATTATTAAAGCTTTATCCAATATTTGTTTAATGACTAATTTACATAAATATCTTCTTAAAAATTAATGCAGGTAATTTATCTCTATTGTCAGAAAAGCTGTGCTTTCTTTTATAAGATGTTTTTAAAAATTTGACATGTGCCATTTTTGTTTTCATTACCAGGAAACTTGGATAAACCCAGAACTTAATTGTATTTACCAAATGCCAGATGCCTAGTGACAACAATTTCTCTGTTATTTAATTGTTATTTTATTACTTGCAATTTCAATTTTCTGATTCATATTTACTTAATTTGTATGCCACTTGGTACTCTAAAAAATTGTCTAAGCATACATTTTAAATATACAAAACATATTTTCATAGAAAATCATAAACTTTACTGTTAAGCAGAGAAAAGCAGAATTAATAATTTAAAAAACATTTTGTATGCATTCTCAGTAAATGAGAAAATAAGACTTCAAAGTTGTCATATTAAATACTGTATGATCTTTTCTGAAATTGACTCAGATTTCTTTAAAGCAATCATAAGGACGAGGAAATAAGCTACAAGTCTATTTAATCACAGTATTAAAGGAAGAAATAAACCAATCACCAATTACAAAAATTATTACAAAAATGGTACAGCTCAAAGAGTAAAATGTGGAAGACTGATTTAAAGGTTTAAAAGACAGATTATTGTAAATAATCTAGGTTATTAATGAGATCCTGACTAAATGCAGCTCCATGATACAAGCACCTACTAAAAGACCATGAAATCTAAATCTTCAGAGGTAATACAATCAGCCCTCCTCACCTACAGATTCCACATCAATAAAATCAACCAAACACAGATAGAAAATACTCCCCAAACAGGAAACAATACAATATAAGAACACAACAATAAAAACAGTACAAATTTAAAAATATAGTATAAAAGCTATTTACATAGCATTTACATTGTATTGGGTATTACAAGTAATCTAGAAATGATTTAAAGTATACAGGAGGATGTGCATAGGTTACTTGCAAATACTATGCCTTTTTTTAATAAGGAAGTTGAGTATTCATAGATTTTAATATCTGAAGGGGTCCTGGATCCAATCCCCCATGGACACCAAGGGACAATTGTATTTCAAATATATTTACTCTCATTATATCCTATTAAGGGTCAGCACAAATATGAATAAATAAAAAAGTTCAGAAAACAAATATATTCTAAATCATCAAGATATTGGAAAATAGCCCATTATTTTATTGTGGGGGCATCACATACTGAAGAGTCTTCTCAAAGGAGACGGATAATTCTTTAACTTCAACATAAACTACTGGTTCTTTGAAAATGTCTTTTTTTTTTTAAGAAAATATGTTCACACTTTTACATTAAAAGATGTCAGATAAACAGTTACCTGAGACTTGTATTTATTGTTTAAATCTTCAACCTCCTACCCTCTTCCTAAGTACAGTAGCAAGTCTTTTTAGTAAAGGCTAAATTAAATGACCAGTTATCTTGAGGAGTGATGATGACTGACATTACAATAATTAAAAGCTAGATTTCCAAAGTGATATTACATATTAAGCTTAATTATAATAATAGTTTAATAAAAGGCACCAGTTCTCTTTAATGTAAAATTAGAACAATGATTTATTTTCATGAATAAAAGGCAAGAAGGAGTGATATTCTAATTTAGACCTCATGTTATTTAATTTATGCCAATTATAATATTATGGAAACATTCCTAGTGATCTTTTTGTGAAAGAAATATTAATATCATGAAAAGACAGAAACTCGAATGGTCATAGCGTGTGTGTATGATAACGTTATTTAAAAGACAGGTAAGGAAATGGCTAATTACCTTAGTCTGTTCTAAATGGAATTGCAAAGAATGGCAAGTCTTGTAGACTGCCGTGGAGGCAGGGTCCAGCTCAGGGTCGGCCTGGAGATCAGTCTCTGGGACCCATTAGTGTCAGAGAGGCATTGGGACTCTCCATAAATATGAGTCAGTCCTGCCTCTACTCTTGGTTCAAATGGAGTGCCAGCTCTTCTAATTGGTCACCTGCCACTGCTGTTACATCTTTTTGTGTGTGAGGAAAGTGTGTATATGTGAATCTTCTATATATTAGTCTTTTTAAATCCAGACTGAAAGCCTACTGAGAAAAGTTTGCTAGCAAATCACATCAATCTTTCACAGGATACAGCCTACCTGCAACGTTGCTGTAATACCGAACAAGCACAGATATCCTTCAGAAAATGAGCAACAGAAAGCATGTTCCTACAAAGACATGCAGCTGTTAAAACACAGGTGGCAGCCAGCTCTCTGGAGATTCAAGGCACTGCCTTTCTTTCAGAAAGGATTTCAGGTAACAAACAGAAAACACTGTGAATTCTGCTCTTGGAGTGAATGAAGACATTGTACTTATAAATGGAATATCTAAGGAGTAGTCCCAGGAAGAGTTTGCACAGATTTATTTTCTTTCATTTCATTTTAATATAACTTTTATAGCACTTTTTTTGTGTCAAGCACTTTTTTTGCAGTCTTGGTAATTGTGGTGGTCATGAGATATGCTGCATGTTCTACTGCTGCCAAGACTGTAATTGAATAAGGGTTCCAGGTGTTGTGCTGTGAAATCCATCACTACATTTGTACCGAAGCTGTACCTCACACAGGCTGGTCTAGGACCGTGACTTTGTTGACAAGATGCTAATGCAGATCTGGGAGACACACGACTCCTCGAATGACTCCCTTTTGCCAAGGACTTCCCAACAGTTTTGAGAACTTTTCTTAGCCTGTGTTTTGAATGGCAGTATAAGATGCATCCACTCATCTTTCACTCAGACTTCTCTAAATTCAATTTATCTTATTGTTCAAGGCATGAAATATGTATACGATGTTTTATTTCATGATTTTAGCATGTCATTATTATGAATTTTAAGAATACAATGAAGAAAATGACAAAAGAATAAATTAATCTCTATTGTTTTATTTTCACTTATGAATGTAAGTGGAAAATTCTAATTAATAAGCCCTGAAAAATAATGAACACCACAGTAAAGAAAGATCAGAAATACCGTATCAATAGATTTTTACAATATGGTGTCAAGCATATTTGTTAATATTCAAATCTATTCTTTGAAACAGACATTTAAATTGAAATTCGTTAATATTCCAAAATCTATTCTTTGAAACAGACATTAAATTGAAAATGGTGAGATTAATTTTCCTAACACAGACTAAAGAAAATCCAGTCATAACGTTTCAAAGTCCTTTAGAAATGACGTTAAAATTGCCAGACTGTATAAACATAAAATTTGTAAAAATTAGCATAAAAACCTGAAAAAAAACATTTTTTTTTAGTTCTCGATTGTATTAAAGATTAGTTCAGTTTTCTAATTTTAAGAACAACCCTCTGGTTAATCTTTAGAGTAAAAAAAATCCATTAAACAATTGGAAGGACAAGCAATTCAATTGATCTACTATTTCACAGTTTGTATTAGCATTGGTAATGTCAAATGTGCAAATAACATTTTTATTATTCTATGCTAATTTTTAAAAGTCTCTAAAATTCTGGAATATTTTTGAAATATTGGGCTCATAATAAATCAAGCTTGAGGCATGTGTTATTCTACTTATTATAAACAAGATTTTAACTAAGTCAAGGTTTTGTACATAAATCAGTTAATTCCAACTTATAGTTGCATTCCAAGCCACAGATAGCTTTTGCAAATATATTCTGTACAATTGCGTCTTACATACTAGATTATAGATGATTTGAACAAAAAAAGCCTAGGTTTATTCACTTTTGCATTTGAATAGAAAAGAAATCAGGGCCTGGCACGATGGCTCATGCCAATAATCTCAGCACTTTGGGAGGCCGCAGCAGGTGGATAACCTGAGGTCAGGAGTTTGAGACCAGCCTGGCCAACATGGTGAAATCTGGTCTCTACTAAAAATATAAAAACTTAGCCAGGCACAGTGGCACGTGCCTGTAATCCCAGCTACTTGGAAGGCTGAGGCAGGAGAATCGCTTGCACCTGGGAGTTGGAGGTTGCAGTGAGCCGAGATTGTGCCACTGTACTCCGGCCTAGGCAACAAAAGCAAAACTCCGTCTCAAAAAAAAAAAAAAAAAAAAAAAAAAAAAACAAGAAAGAAATCAGATGTAAAACTGTGTTTTTCAGATGAAAATCTGTGTACTGCATATTGTATTTTATTGAAACACAGATGTCGTTGATAATAATGCTTATCACTAAGACAGCAAAACTAATGATAATTCCAAGGGAAAATCCATCTTTTTTTCAGGGATGGTACATTTGCAGATTTTTTGTATCTTAGAATTGATGACATATGATCAATCCTAGTATCTTCCATGAAGCTTTTAAAAATTGAATGTATGGTCTCGAGCTTTTATCCTTATTCTTAAGTTCTTGAATTCAGCCAAACCATAATTAATACCTTTCAGAGGGACTTGAGTGACATTATTTATAGATTTTAATCCCTAGAGTAACAACCCGCACCACCCTAAGTGTCCTGAGTGTCTCCTCCCCCATTCCCACCTCTTATCCTCTAGGGACCATCAGGAGTTATTCTGTCAAACTTTAATCCCACCAGTCCATATTTTTCTTAAATATTTCCATATTTAAGATGTATACCTCTTCAGTTATCTCTTTTCCCCATACTGTCCTTTCTCTTGGGCTAGTTTCCCATTATTCATCTGTTTCCTGGTAATTTAACTTGTATGTGACCAAAACTCTATTCTGTTTTTAGTAGGTATATATTTTACTGTTCACATACCCAAGTGCAAAAATGTACCTTTATTTTCCTACAACTCAATTTAACTTTTAATGTAAGCCTCCTTCCACTCTGTAATAGAAAGCTTAATCTTTCCAATTTAAAGTAAATTCAGTGAATTTTGTTATTCCTGTTTAATGTGGGTTTGTAATTCAATTATGTTAAGATTTAAGTATACTTCTGGGGTTTTCTCTTTGCCCCTAAATAATGAAGTTAAATTATAAGTTATTCACTGCTAGAGTGTCATCGTGGAGGTAGAAATCTCTAGATTCTTCAGAATATAGAAACGTCTGAAGTCGTACACATAAGAAAAAGAATGAGAGCTGAATGGTATTAAAATACATTACTCCCTTTCCACTTTTCCTTCTAGTGCCAATGACCCACTAATACATGAATTCTGTCTCCCCAAGATAACCAGTGAGGAAGGTCAAGACTGTATTAGGTCAACACTCTCCTGGCAGGCACAATAGCTTTCTCTCCGTTAGCTTCTGTATGTCGTCATTTGGAGATGGCAAGAACTTGCAGAGATCATTCCACTCTACAGACTCAGACAATGTGGATGAGTCCTAGGCATCACAACCTTCAAATGCCACACATCTTCACAGTAATATTTCTATTCTTCAACACCAACTTTTTTTTTTTTTTTTTTTTTTTTCCTCAGCTGAATTCAGGTATAGAAGTGCAGGTTATCCCTACTGCTAAACTTTAAACTTAAAGAGGGATTCCAGATGGGAAGGTGGAGGCAGTAAATTTACAACTTGATCCCACTCCCTTAATACACACAGATTAGTTCGGACACAGAAGCTTTTCTTTCCAAAACTCTCTCTCTCTCTATTACTGATTCTAAGAGTTTTCGAGCTCAGAGGTTGCAGAGAAGAACTTCTTTGGCCAACTAGTACATGTGGACTTTCAATCTCACACCTGAAACCTAGTCTTTTGAGCCTAGAAACAACAGAGAATGTAACTTTTTTCTCTTCTACTCTAATCTGACCATTTCTCTCTCTAGTGAATGGTGGCCCTAGGTTCTGTACTCTGAATTTTGGTGGTCACAGAGTAGCAGAAAAAAGATTCTATAATTAATGTTTCAGGTTATTATTCTGCCACACCCAGTTGACATCTTCACATGCTTTGGTGAGTCCCTAAGTTCATAACCAGAAACATAGTCATTTCCAGAGGGCATTACTGTCCTAAGCCAAACTTATAAATAACTTTTAATAACTACCTATATTTTTCCATATCTCTTGTGGATCAGGATCACAAGATGCAAAAAGTACTCTCTTCTTTCTGTCATTCTGGGAACAGTTATTACTTCTCTACCTTCATGTGGAAGTTCCTGCTACTTAAGATTCAGGACATTCATATAATACAATTTTAAAGTGAACTCTGGGTAATGAGACACAAATTAATTCAAGATGCATCAGAAAAGTTATAAGACAGTTGTGGTTTTTGATTTGGGGGGCAGTGGAATTAACTTTGTGAGCAAATGTTAAGGAGCAGTAAGGGCAAAAACACAAAGTATTATGATTTTAAACCACAAGTGGTGTTTTGAAATAAAATATTTATATTCTGCTACACTCTTCCTTGTCACAGTCAAACTCAAATTTCCTCATTCTTCGACTCATTCACTGACAATCTAGCATAACCCTCAGATACTTCCTTACCTCCTCAAGTCCTGCCGTCTTTACAGGCTACCTACCCTCCATGCATGTAATCCAACCAGGATGGTAGTACTTCCCTACTTCATCTACAGTGACCCTCTCATCCCCACCATTTAAATCCCTCCCTCACGGTCACACCTTAGACCCTAGTGGTCACCTAGAACTGCTCCACTTCTAAGATTACCAATAGACTGTCTGATCACAATCTTCTGTCCTTCTCTGTTAATTTTAAAAAACAAATTCATACATTTGTATAATATACATATATTTTTTAATCTACAGAATCCTCTAATTTTTTCATAGTAGCTGTCTCTGGACATATTTCTTTTCCTTTTCTTTTTTTTTTTTTTTTGATTCTTCCCTAAGTTTTAATGTTTTATCCATTCCAAACATCCTCCTTTGAGTATCTTTGCCTCCTTTGTCCAGTTTTCTTTTCATTAATTTTGTCTAGCAGAATCTCAGTCTTGGTTTGGGCTCAACTATCTATTTCTCTGTGCCTGCACCTGTGCATATGAGCAGTGGTTTAGAATATCACAAACTAAGGCATATTTGTTGTTAAAGCATTCATATGCCCTTTCCATAGTTGGCTTCTTTCTCTTTACACTAAAGCTTTTATTGCAGTCATCTTCCACTGTCCACAAATTTCTAAACTCTCCTATCTCCTATTAATTCTCTACAGATGATTTCATCTCCCTATTTCATAGAGAAATTAGGCAATTATTCACTTAACTTACCTCATTTAGCTCTACAATTTCACTTCCACCCATCTTCCACCATTCTTCTTTGTAAGACGTCTTTCATCCTGTCAATGGTTACTACCTCTATCTTTTCTCTAGCAAACGTGCTCTCCTGAAATATCTTGGACTTGATCGACTGATTCCTCCCTATATTCTTTCTTTAACTTTACCTCACTATTGATGTCACTGCATTCACATATTTTTAATGGGAGACAGGAGAAAACATGTTTCCTCCAACTATGTATTTCCCTTCTACTTTGCCCTGTATATTTTCACTTTCTCAAAGTCAAATTTTTGGAAGTGATTTGTCTGTCCTTATGCACTTTCTATTACCTCAAAATTCTACTGAGTTCTACTGAAACTTCTCTTGTCTAAGCCACAGTGACTTCTTTGCTGCTAGATCAATCTGACATTTTAGAATATAGAAATGATATTCACTTACCTTATTTTATTTTAGTGTTTAGTGTTTAGTATTATTTCTGCCTTACAGCATTATTCATATTTTCTGAACACGAAACTGATATTCTGAAAAGAATTGGTCTTGAATGAACAGCTTCTGTCTCAGGATCCTATATTATGTTAAAGTAAAATAAAATAATCAATTACATTCTCATATTTTTTTTCATGAATATTTACACTTTATTTTCTACTTGGGATCATGCACTTTCATGGCCTACATTGATAGCAGAGGCCATTGTATCTTCACTTATTAATAATTAAAGGTGATCTTGGGAACAGGGGAAGCTAATGAGAAAAGTTTGCCTTGTGAATATTCAAGTAGATGTAAGTACTCTAAACATATTAAAGACAGACTCTTCCTCCTAAGTCATACAAAGTGACTCAAGCCAAAGTATAAAGGGAAACACTGACAGAGTAAAATCTTACTTGTTATAGGAAATAGCTTCATTGGCTTAAAAACCCAAATATTAAGTGACAGATCTCCACTGTATCTCTGTTTTGATTTGGAAACATTTTCCAAGTTTTCTCTTTTAGTAAGTCTTTTCCATTGAAAACTTATATTTTGTGATGAGAAAATTATACAGAAGAATAGTTATAATTTATAAAAATTTTTAGTTTATTGCTATAACCTAGGAATGTATAAAATGCATTGAAAGTGGGAGAAAATAGGTTCTCAAGGGTAGGCTTTTCAGAAGAGATATCACTTGAGCTAAGCCTTGATGGATTGTAGACAGTTTTCAGGTAGATGATGGAGGAAAGGCATTTGGGCAGAGGGGTCAGTACATGCAAAATGCAGAAACAGGAATATCATGGAATTGAAAGAGATCAAATGAAATCCACAGGCAGACAGCCCGGGCGGTGCCTTGAGCCTAGTTAAAAGTTGACCCCACAGGCAGACAGCCCGGGCGGCACCTTGAGCCTAGTTAAAAGTTGACCCCGGACCTAACCGATTATGTTATCTATAGATTCCAGACGTTGTATAGACAAGCATTGTGAAGGTCCCTGTCTTGTTCTTTTTCTGTTCTAATTACCAGTGTTTGCCATATATCTCTCAACTTCCTGAGCCCAGTATAAACACATCCCACCATATGTCTCCCCTCCATATGTCTCTCAACTTCCTGGGCACATCCCACCATATGTCTCCCCACCATATATCTTTCAACTCAAAGACTACCATATATCTCAACTTTAGAAAGACACCACCTGGAAAGTCCCCGATAAGAACACAGCCGTTTGTGAGAGCGCGGGAACCAATAAAAAAAACTGCTAAATGTATAAACTTAAAATGTTAACCAATTGTAATGCTGTAACCTAGAGAATTCCCTCGTTCCTCTG
>NW_016810891.1:1026612-1036826 GCF_001698545.2 Rhinopithecus bieti | reverse complement strand
CCTTGAGCCTAGTTAAAAGTTGACCCCGGACCTAACCGATTATGTTATCTATAGATTCCAGACGTTGTATAGACAAGCATTGTGAAGGTCCCTGTCTTGTTCTTTTTCTGTTCTAATTACCAGTGCTTGCCATATATCTCTCAACTTCCTGAGCCCAGTATAAACACATCCCACCATATGTCTCCCCTCCATATGTCTCTCAACTTCCTGGGCACATCCCACCATATGTCTCCCCACCATATATCTTTCAACTCAAAGACTACCATATATCTCAACTTTAGAAAGACACCACCTGGAAAGTCCCCGATAAGAACACAGCCGTTTGTGAGAGCGCGGGAACCAATAAAAAAAACTGCTAAATGTATAAACTTAAAATGTTAACCAATTGTAATGCTGTAACCTAGAGAATTCCCTCGTTCCTCTGTAACCTGACAAGTCCTGTTTACCTCGAGCTATAAAAAGCAAACGCACGCATTGTTCCGGGCCCTCTTGTATGTTGTGGAACGGAGGGACCAAGTTCGAACTTGCATTAAAGATCCTTGTCGCTTGGCTTTGACTCTGGACTCTGGTGGTCTTCTTTGGGGAATAAACGGTCTGGGCATAACAGAATGTTTGGAGAACTACCAAGACCAGTTGTCCCAATAAAGCACTAGTTGAGACTTTTTAAAGTATAATTAACAGGGATACAATTCAAAATTATTTGGAGGAATAAAAACAGCCAGGTGGATTTACTGTTCACACGTGGAAAATCACTAGAGTGGCTGGTTTCAAGCACAAATAGAACTGAGAATTTAAAAGATGCATGAGTTTTCTGTTTTGGTTCTTCTCCCTCTCTGTTTCTCCTTTTCTTTCTCCTCTTTCCTTCTTCTTCCTCATTTTCTTCTTTTCTCTTTTTCTTCTGTGTTAGCCTAATTGTTGGGCAGACTCTTACAACAGAAAAACCAAAACAGCCACCAGCAGCACTACACTGAAATCATCCTCATATTAATGTATCATGAAGTGTGTATGCATTTTATGATTAATCTTCTTTTTTGCAGGGAATGCAAAGTTCTTGATAAGATGTCCCCTATTGTCCTGTATTACCCTA
This sequence comes from Rhinopithecus bieti, assembly GCF_001698545.2. Taxonomy (NCBI): domain Eukaryota; kingdom Metazoa; phylum Chordata; class Mammalia; order Primates; family Cercopithecidae; genus Rhinopithecus; species Rhinopithecus bieti. The sequence goes on along the minus strand of NW_016810891.1, from coordinate 1,035,739 downwards.
TTTTCTGTTTTCTGTTCATCTTTCAGTTACATGCATGTTAGGTTAAGAAACTCTGCTTTAGATGGATGGGAGCCTTTATCGGGAGTGTAATAAATTAATATGTGAGAAAAATGAGACAACTCTAGGGATGATTGTCCCTGTAAGATAATTATATGGATGATATAATGAGGTGGTAAATTGCTATGGGATTTATGAGCATTCAGACAGGTTTTAACAAAGGCAGAGAAGGTTCCCTATAGTCCACACTATGTGTGACAGTTTATTTCACCAATTACCTATTAATGAAGATGTTTTTATTACTATCAAACACTGCAGTAAGTATGCTTATACAGAGGAGCTTGAGATTATTCTCTTTGGTTTTAGATTAGAAGTGGAAATGCAAAATAAAATAATAATGCACATTTTTAAATGTATGCCTATTGGCCAATAGTCCTCCAGGAAATTTTTCCTGGTTTTCACTTGCATGAACAATCTATGTGTTTCAATTTTCCAGCGTCGTGGGCTCCCTGAAATCATGTGTCTTTAAAATTGTCAATGTGATGATAAAATTCTATTGGAAGAGAATTTCACTGTGTATGTTTTCACAAAGCAGGGTCTATGTATAGTTGTCACCTTTGTCCATTCACGGTTTGGTTAATGAAGGGTGGCAGAGATGGTTGTCTCAGCATGTTTACTATCTTGTCACTTAATTTTTAGTCATAAAGTGCATCAGTGCATCTACCTGAAGCAGTATGACTGGTATGAAGGGGAATTGACAAATTCTCCATTTTTCCCCAAACACAATAGTTTAGCAGTGCAGATAAGCAAGGAAGGAGCCAAATGAAGATGGCATATATTACTGGCAGCATGTCTCAGATGGAATGGCCAGAGAAACAAAGGAGAGAACCATTTGGATGTAATTAGAGAGCAGGAGGCAGGGAAAGGAAAGAAAAAGTCTGTAAAATAGGGAACAGATGATGCCTCTGTAGTCCAAACGCCCCAAAATTTTCAGCTTGCTTTTCCTGCTTGTTCTGCTGTAACAATCTACGTGGACACGCACTGAAATATACTCAGCCCTAAGATTATTAACAATTTTGAAATTGAAACCAGCTGCATATCAAAATATTGTAAACTCAATGTTTGAATTGATTCTTGGCTTTATTCATCCCCTATTAAGACATATACACTATTAACTTGTGGTTTTATTTTCAGTGCCCTTATCTAAACTCTGCTCCAAAGAATATTTCCAGTTGCACAGTTTTAAAGTCGTTCTGTGTATGCCACATCCTAAGTGCTTAATTTAAATTTTTAAATAAATTAACTTTGAATCACTTTTCACATATCTTTCATGAATTTCCCTCCCATCTCCTTTCAAAACAATGGAAGCCCAAAATGATGGCTACCACTTTACTATTTGTTTATTCAAGAAACATTAAGTGCTAGTCCCTGAGGACACAAAAATTGTCTCTGGAAATTTCTATGCCTCTGATACCCTTAAGCATGATGTAAACGAGTGTGGGGTGCCAAAAGGGAGGAAGGGAGCTAACGTTTGAATGACTGCCTACTGTGTACAAGGCATTGTGTTGACCACTTCACACGCATTCTCTCTAGCCCTAAGAATTGCCCCAGCGTTATTCTTCACACACATTTTAGGTAAACATAGCACACATATTAATGAAGTTTCTCCAAGGCTTTAATACTAGTAGCTGGAAGATCCAGAAAGTGAACACCTGTTTTCTTTACCTTGTTGGATATTTCTAGTCCTTTCTTATTTCATTGAGCTAGTTAATAATTTTCCTGCTTTATTCAGTCATAGAAAATAGAAGGATAAGTAGTGAGATCCTCAATCAGCATATCTTTCATTCCTAAAAAATTGCTAGGACTATAATTCCATTTTTATTTACTTCAGGTTTTTCTGCCTGGAATATTTTTTAATAGTTTTGTTCTATATTTTCATCCTATATTTTATATTTTTCGTCTTTACTCGACAAATCTCAGATGGACAGTTAAAACAAGGTTTACAACTCTTAGAAATTAATACCTCCTGAATAGTTACATCTCTTGCCCCAGTAGCCATACATGAAAGTTCTGCCACCCGATTCCTTCACTTTTTTTTTTTTTTTTTTTTTTTTTTTGAGACAGACTCTCGCTCTGCCGCCCAGGCTGGAGTGCAGTGGCGCGATCTCAGCTCACTGCAAGCTCCGCCTCCCGGATTTACGCCATTCTCCTGCCTCAGTCTCCTGAGTAGCTGGGACTACAGGCGCCCGCCACCTCGCCCGGCTAATTTTTTTGTATTTTTGGTAGAGACGGGGTTTCACTGAGTTAGCCAGGATGGTCTTGATCTCCTGACCTTGTGATCCACCAGCCTCGGCCTCCCAAAGTGCTGGGATTACAGGCATGAGCCACCGCAACCGGCCGATTCCTTCACTTTTGCCCCACTGAGCATGTCCTACCTGCCACCAGAACACTAAGGATAAGCAAAGGACATGAGGCAGAGCATGTCACTGCAGGTCCTTGTAAAGCCAAACTTTCAGACCCAACTCCAAGCCTCTGTTACAGGGTCTTCGAAGGTCAAAATAGATAATCATTTTCTTCTAAAGTACTGGTATGGTTCAAGTGTCCCCACCCAGATCTCATCTTGAATTGTAGCTCCCATAATTCCCATGTGTTGTGAGAGGGACCCTGGGGGAGATAATTTAATCATGGGGGAGGTTTACTCCATATTGTTCTCGTGGTAGTGAATCAGTCTCACGAGATCTGATGGTCTTATAGGGGGCAATCCCTTTTCACTTGGCTTTCATTCTCTCTTTCCACTACCATGTAAGAAGTGCCTTTCACCTTCTGCCATGATTGTGAGGCCTCCCCAACCATGTGGAACTGTGAGTCCATTAAACATCTTTTTCTGTATAAATTACCCAGTCTCAGATATGTCTTTATCAGCAGCGTGATAATGGACTAATACAAGTACATAACTACTGCAATTTATTTTTAGAATTTCCTGCCATTTATATATTTATTAATACATTTTACAGATTTTTTGATGTTTTTAACTTTCTTTTTTTGGTAGATACATATATTTTTGGGGTGCATGTTATGTTTTGATACAGACAGGCCATGTGCAATAATTATATCATGGAAAATAGGATATCCGTCTCCTCACATCCTTTGTGCTTCAAACAATCCAATTACACTCCTTTAGTTATTTTTAAAAGTACAACTAAATTGCTACTGACCATAGTCACCCTGTTGTGTTATCAAATATGAATAGTTGTTATTTATTTTATTATTTTATGTCCATTATCCATTCCTACCTTCCCCTACACCACTACCTTTCCCAGCCACTGGTAACCATTTTTCTGCTCTTTATCTCCATGAGTTCACTGTTTTGTTTATTTATTTTTATTGTTTTTATTTCTTATTTTACTTTAAGTTCTGTGCTACAAATGCAGAACATGTGGTCTGTAACATAGGTATACGTGTGCCATGGTGGATTGCTGCACCTATCAATCCATCATCTAGGTTATAAGCCCCAAATACACTAACTATTTGTCCTAATGCTCTCCCTTCCCTCACCCCCCAACCCTCTCCGACTGGCCCAGATGTGTGTTGTTCCCCTCCCTGCGATCACGTGTTCTCATCGTCCAACTCATTTATGAGTGAGAACATGCAGTGTTTGGTTTTCTGTTCCTGTGTTAATTTGCTGAGGATGATGGCTTCCAGCTTCATTCATGCCCCTGCAAAGAACATGATCTCATTCCTTTTTATGGTTGCATAGTATCCCATGGTGTATATGTACCATATTTTCTTTATTCAGTCTATTATTGATAGGCATTTGGGTTGATTTCACATGTTTGCTGTTGTAAATAATGCTACAATAAACATATATGTGGATGTATCTTTATAGTAGAATGATTTATATTCCTTTGGGTATGTACCCAGTAATGGGAATGCTGGGTCAAATGGTATTTTTCTAGTTCCAGATCCTTGAGGAATTGCCACACTGTCCTCCACAATGTTTGAACTAATTTACTTCCCACCAACAGTATAAAAACGTTCCTGTTTCTCCACAGCCTTGCCAGCATCTATTGTTTCTTGACTTTAATCATCATTCTGACTGGTGTGAGATGGTATCTCATTGTGGCTTTGATTTGGATTTCTCTAATGATTGGCAATGTTGAGCTTCTTTTCATATGTTTGTTGGCCTTATAAAAGTCTTCTTTTGAGAAGTGTCTGTTCATATCCTTTGCCTACTTTTTGAGAGGTTATTTTTTACGTAAGTTTGTTGAAGTTCCTTGTAGATTCTGGATATTGGACTTTTGCCAGATGAGTAGTATGCAAAAATCTTCTCCCATTCTGTAGGTTGCCTACATACTACAGACGTTTTGTGGTTTCTCTCTTATGTATTAGCCATGATTCTAGATTCTTGGATTACAACTGTAAAACAAGAGAAAGAAAAAAAGAAATAAGAAGAGAAAGAGGAAGGGGAAGCAGGAGGAGGAAGAAGAAGACAAAGAAGGAAGAGAAGAAGACAAAAAAGACAATAACATTGCTGTGCTCATCAGGCTTACAATTGAGTACTGTCATAGACTAAAATTTCCAAAAGTTGGAAACAAACATGTTAGTTACCATTCTAGTTACTTTATTTATCTACTTTTGATAATGACGATGACAACATTTAGGTGATGATGATGGGAATGAAAAAAAGATCTGATTTCATGCTCACTTATGAGTGCTATCTTTTGATATTTTTTTAAATGGTGTCCTAGTTTATAGAAGTCTGTGAGTAGATGCAGTTGAGGGAAGAAATCCAAAATAGACTGGATGCTAAAGTACCAAGTAAAGATGGCAAATTACAGAAATAATGGGACCTCATACTGGTGATTCTCAAACTTTGTTGCATTTTCAAATCACCTGGGGAGCTTTGTAAGAATCCTGTCTCTCATCTTATATTCCATACCAAATAAATAAGACAGAGTCTGAGGTGAAACATAGGTGTCAAGTGCTTTTTGCTTTGTTTTGTTTTGTTTTGTTTATAACTCCCTTGATTATTCCAACATGTGAACAAACTTTAAATCCAATGCACCAGGAATATTGTTCTCAAACTGTAATGTATGTTCTAATCACCCAGGAATCTTATAAAATGCAGATCCAGTTTAATAGATCCAGAGTGGTTTAATAGATCCAGAGTGGGCCCCAGATTCTCTGCTGCTGCTACTTTGTAGACCAAACATTAAATAGCAGGGCTCTAAACATTTTTCCCCCATGTCGGGACTGTAAGAACTCTGTAGATAGCCACCAGCCCTTTTCTGGGCAGTGGGTACCTCAAACCCTATTCAGTATGAATGAAAGCATGCCAGTATGCTAGGACTAGCGAAGCTTAGAAATATTTAGAGAAGAGGTTCTCCAACATAGGATTCTGACATGTTTGAAAACACCCCACAGTACCGTCTGAATGCTAGTGTCCTCTGCAAAATTATATGTTGAAATATTATCCCTCAAGGTGATAATATTAGGACGTGGGGTCTTTGGGGAGATGATTGGTCATAAGGGCTGAACTCTCATAAATGCAATTGGTACATCAACAGAAAAGGTCCAAGGGAGCTTGTTTGCCTCTTCCATCACATGAGGACACAGCAAGGTGTCATCTATGATAAAGCAGGCCCTTCCCAGACACTGAATCTGCTGATGCCTTGATCTTAGACTTTCCAGACTCCACAACTCTAAGAAGTAAATTTCTGATGTTTATTAGATATGCAGTGTATGGTATTTTGGTATAGGAGTGCAAATGGACTAAGGCACTTCCCATCCCAATCTGAGCAGTAGAAGGACTCCTGGGACATACACCTGGAGATACTTATCTTCTTCAAGGCCTTCAAGGAGTATCATTATCACATACTCAGCTCATGTTTAATCAACATCCAAGCTTCTAGGAAGAGAAGAAAAAGGTTTATCATCTCTTTGTAAAACCCCAGTCTTGTAACTTCATATCCTAAATGTATTTTGCAGCTGAATAACCTGAGTACAGGTTGTTATTCCACCTAGTGGGTGATTAAACAAATGACGAATTCTTGGTTATCAAAATACTCATATGGCTTTGGGATTTTGAACTGGTAAATATTCATGATGTGTGAAAAATCAAGACACATATTGTATAATCTCAGTCCCATAAAATGGATGTTGTTTTATATACAGACAGGACCTAGAAGAACACATAAAACTGTAAACTCTATGTGATTGTGGATGACTTTGTTCTTTGCTTCTTGTGCTTTTCAGTTTCCTACAATGCACACATTAACTTTTAAAAAATAAGGGTTATTTTACAAATTAAAAAAAACAAACAAATGAGAAAGACATTTTTGTGTGTGTGTGTGTGAAAACATAGGCAACATTTAGAAATGAGATATCTAGTCCCAGGAGTGAGCATTCCAATTTCTTCCTGAAACTGTATTCTTAATAATAGCTTAAGATACCTTTTTCCCCACTCCAAATATTTAGTAGCTCTATGAAAAATTTATTCGTGAAACATGCTTTGCCGATTTGGATTTCATATTTATTTGAAACAGTGTCCCCACCTTTTTAAGATTAAAATTTAGGACAAATACTCTGAAGTCATCAACAATGACTGACATGAAATAAAAAAGAAATGTACCAGTTTTAGAATGATATTTGTTTTTCTGCAAAATGAGGAAAGACGTGACTATTTTAGCCTTTCAATCAGAAGAGTTCTGATATGAATCCAAAACATTTGAACTGCACTTGCAAAATGGTATCATTTTACTAGTACAAAATGCAATGTATAATATCATCCTATGTATTATGTATTGGATGTGTCAATAGTAAATATCCAATAAAAAGTTGGTGCATAGTAAATCAATTATTCTAATGAACTTCATCTTCTACTGTAAATTTATTGTATGGAGTGAAGCAGCTTTTGAATTGGAAGTAGAGTTGAAAGAAAAGTGGAATAAGAATCTATTAAAAACCATAAAAACACACAACCTCCTGAAAGTGCTTGTTTTCAGAGAAGTTGAGATTATAAACCACTTCAAATAAGCCATCGATTAGGGAGACTCATTCATTAGAAAAGATACTTTGTCTGCAACAACATAAAAACCATACATTTTAACAAGTATCTTGTTTTCATGAGGGCAACATTTTACATATGCAATCAAAACACATCCACCCACAGTATCTCAATTACAAATGTCATTCAGTTAATCCCATCCCAAACTGGGTTTGAGATGAATTCAACAGTTCAGAGCTATTCATCCTAGCTCTAATCAACTGAGAAATATTTTATGGAAATAAAAACACCTCTATTTTTTTCTTTCCTTTTTTTTTTTTTTTTTTCCTGTGGCTTTGTTAGTAAAAATGAAATGAACATGCAGTGGAACACAGTAGGACCTCAATATGTGATCTTAATTTCCATTTATATTTACATTGATGATTATGATATTTTTAAACTTAGAAAATGATATGTATTTAACACCTTTGTATCATAACAATTGAAATATGTATTGTAAAAGTTACCTGAATAAAACAATATTTTGTTAAACTGAGTCAGTTGAACTCGACCTTTAATGGATGTGTTACATGTTTTTCAAGATAATGTAGTCCTTTTCTATTACTGCTGCAATAAATTGTCACAAATTTAGCAGTATAAAATAACACTCATTTATTAACCCCCAGTCTTGCAGTCAGAAGTTTGGTTACCGACTGGCTCTGCTGGTCTTTGCCTAGTGCTTTGCAGTGCTGAAGTCAAGGTGTCAGCAGAGTGGTGTTTCTTTCTGGGTGCTCTGTGGGTGAATCCTCTTCCAAGCTCATTCAGATTGTCAGTGAATTCAGTTCCACGTGGTTACTGGACTGAGGTTTCCATTTCCTACCTGACTGTCACAGGTTCTATGAATTAAGGCATGGTTATGTTTGGGGGACTATTATGCCCATTGAAGTTAGATTGATAAATGGTGATTGTGAGAATATTGAGCTTACTTTATGAAAGAGCAACAATATAGTGACTGAATATGATCAAGGAAGATGAAAGGGGAAGAAAACACTGGTTTCTTAGAATTCCTCCTGGCTCCATGAGACAGAGGTTTTGTGTATTGTCAGAGATTTTACCTTTCTTTTCCAAAACACATACTTTTAATATTCAGGTATTTTATCTTCAATTGAGTAAAATAGCATTTCCCATCAAATGATTTGATTGCAAATATTGTTATGGCACATGGCATCTAAACCAGGGTGTCCTGAGTCAAACATAAAATACCAAAACAGGAATTAATTGGATTTCCTTAAGTTATATTAGATGTTTTATTTGAAAGAATTATAAGCCAACATAAACTCAGTTATTCTTATACTCAGTTACTTAGAAATCTGTGCATTCTTGTACTGAATATATTTACAAATAAGATTGGGGAAATGGAACATTCTAAAGTGCTTTTTAAAGAATAATAGTATTTTGTTGGATTAGTTCAAGAAATGGGACATATGAAGGATAGTTGACTTTGCTAAATTTAAATGCTTAGATGATTCAGTGGAAGTCTTTTAGAGATAAACTAAATACACGTTACTGAAGTTCTTCTGTTTGCAGTGAATTTTAACTGCTATTTACAAGAAATTCTGTGAATCAAATGACACTTTTTACTGTAAAAAAATTATGGAAGGAGCCGGGCGTGGTGGCTCAAGCCTGTAATCCCAGCACTTTGGAAGGCTGAGACGGGAGGATCACGAGGTCAGGAGATCGAGACCATCCTGGCTACCATGGTGAAACTCCGTCTCTACTAAAAAAAATACAAAAAAAACTAGCTGGGCGAGGTGGCAGCAGAAATAAAGATGTTCTTTGAAACCAATGAGAACAAAGATACACCATACCAGAATCTCTGAGACACATTTAAAGCAGTGTGTAGAGGGAAATTTATAGCACTAAATGCCCACAAGAGAAAGCAGGAAAGATCTAAAATTGACACTCTAACATCACAATTAAAAGAACTAGAGAAGCAAGAGCAAACACGTTCAAAAGCTAGCAGAAGGCAAGAAATAACTAAGATCAGAGCAGAACTGAAGGAGATAGAGACACAAAAAACCCTCCAAAAAATCAATGAATCCAGGAGTTGGTTTTTTGAAAAGATCAACAAAATTGACAGACCAA
>NW_016810891.1:1017206-1023976 GCF_001698545.2 Rhinopithecus bieti | reverse complement strand
GGATTGCATTGGGAGTTATACCTGATGTAAATGACGAGTTGATGGGTGCTGACGAGTTGATGGGTGCAGCACACCAACATGGCACAAGTATACATATGTAACAAACCTGCACGTTATGCACATGTACCCTAGAACTTAAAGTATAGTAAAAAAAATGCATTGCACCCCATAGTTGTATGCAATTATTATTAGTCAATTAAAAATAAAATAAAAAGTAAACTAAAATAAATAAATAAATAAAAAATAAAAAAATAAAAAACTTCCTTTGACCAACATCTCCCCATTATCATTTTCAAATCAATCATGTCCTTTGTATTCACACTTGAGCCTGCCTTTTCTATAATCTAATATATATGTGAATTTTACATAAGTATTTATTCACATATTAGAATATAATTTATTCCTTTCAAATTTCTGCTAGTCTCATAAAACTTTTCTTGATTATTCTCACATATTCTCTAAAGATTTTTTTATTTTTTACTATTTTATAAAAATTATTATATTTGTGAAATATGTAAATTTATTTCTTTATATATTTTTCTCTTTAGAAAGTACAAATAACTTCATTTGGAAAATTGTGTCTTTTTTCTCTAAGTACATGCAAGATAAGTGTGATTCTTAATAATTCATTTTAATAATTAATTTTGATGGACCTCATTTTTAGGTGAGATTTATCTCAGAAAATTTATTTTAACATCTGGTATATTGTGTTTGTAAATACTACTTTTGTTAACTTTCTAGTAAAGGTAAAATTAAAGGATATGCCTTAATGAAAACGTTTGAAGGAAAAGTATACTCTGCTAGCTATTTTTGGCAGGATTTTGAATATTTCTTACATTTATGATTGCTGTCTTCTCCTCTAATCCACCCTGCTAATTTTTTTTCTTGTTTTTTTTTATGTCTTAGTTTCTTCAAGTGTAAAATGAAGAGGTTGGACTAAGTTACCTCTATAGTTTCGCAATTTAAATAACAATCTTTATTTTTTTTAAGGCAGGGTCTTGCTCTGTCACCCATGCTTAAGTGCAGTGAAAAAGTAATCTTGACCATCATGAGATTTCCAGCTGAGAAGGATAAACTCATCATAGGAATAAAAAAAAGTCTAAGTGTCTATAAAATGCAGAATTTGAATAATAGAGCATACTGAGTATATACAGACCTTTAATTTAAAACACTATCAACTTTATGGAATTTTTTAATGTAATAAAAATATCAGTTTGGTGAAAGAATGAGCAAATAAATTGATAAGACAACCTCTCATGGCACACCTTTTAATTACAATAGCAATAATTAAGCTAATATTTGTGGAACACAGTCTGCGCAAAATATTTTGCATGAATTATCTCATTTAATTTTCATTTACACCATAAAAGAGACAGTAAGTTCATAATTTACACATAGATGAGTCTTAGGAGGGGAAATTAGACTTTTCTAGAAGCTGGGACTGTATATAATATTGTTTTTACATCTGCTAAATGTTTATTTAGGCTGAGTTCGAAAATTCTACCATTTGGTAATGGTTCTGATTAAACTCTTCATTTAAAACAACATAATACTTGAAGCATAAGACGTGCTAAGTGACTTCACTGGGTTTTAAAATGATGTTAAATGTTTAAAATAGTGATGTTAAACCTCAAGACCTGCATACTTCTTGACTCTAACTAGCTATTTCACCTGGTCATATTTCCCAGATCTTGTTAAGAGTTGCCTACAACCAACATATCATTCTTTCTTGATATTCACATAACATTTGAAGTTATATTTACACCTTAAATTATCCACTTGACATTTTATTGTCTTAAGTTTTCAACAGGAAGGACTCTTCTACATGTGCCTATTTTTAGTACAACCACAAGTAAAATACCACAAATGGCTTAGATGAAATGTTCTTTATGAGATCAACCTCATATTGGAATATCTGTCACATGGACACAGAGTAATGTTTGTTAAATTGAAGAGGATTGACAGTCATAAAGATGAAATAAACTGGGTAAATTAGTGCCTTTATAATTCCATCTGTGTCATAAAATCCAACATTGGAGAAGGGGGTTATGGCTCCAACACTTTCATTGCTGACTTAATGTTTAGTAAATGAGCTCTGTATTTTTTTCAAATTTTTACAAAAGCTCAAAATCAAATTGTGAAAACTATTTACTTTCTGGTCATCCCATGCAGATTATCTCCTATAGCATCAATAAACTTGTAAAGAGCTATACATTATTTATAGCCTATATTACCTTCTATAATAAATCTCTTTTATATTCTCTGGTTTAAGTCCCCATTTTCCACTTAAATTGTCACTAAACCTTACAACTAGCATCCAGAATTTTCTTCATCACAAGCTCTACACGTGGCCAAAAGTGATCTTTTAAAAACATAAACTCTCTGGTCTAAATGCTTACAAGTCCCACTACCTTTCAGATAAAATTGTAACCTCCAAGTATGGGACATAAGTTTGTTCATTATTTGCTGTACACTTGTGTCTCCCAGCTCATTGTTAATCATCCTTTTTTTTTTTTTAATTCTCTTCATCTCTTTAGCCAAGGAAAACTGCAATATATATCTGTGGCTCTTCAACCATGACATTCTCACTCCCACATGTGCTTTGCCTATTGTTCCCCACTCAAATGCCCTTCCTTCCTCGCTGCCATTTTCTCTTGGCTAACTTTTCCTTTTTTCAAGCTCATAACTTCCTCTGAGAAGGGTTCAAAATAGACTTCACCTCCTTTACGGAACCTTCTCTGATTTCCAACATTGGGTTAGGTCCTACTCACATAGCATCCAAAGAACAGCATTTTCACATAATGATCCATAGGTTAGGTCCACCACGTAGCATCAAAGAACAGCATTTACACATATATTTCACACTTGTGTAGGTCCTACTCACATACATCCAACAGGGGCCAAAGTTATCACATATGATTCCAACATGGGTTAGGTCCTACCTCACATAGCATCCAAAGAACAGGCATTTATCACATAATGATTCCAACATTGGGTTAGGTCCTACTCACGTAGCAGCCAAGAAGCAGGCATTTATCACATATGATCTCCACATTGGGTTAGTCCTACTCACGTAGCAATCCAAAGAACAAAGGCCATTACACATATGATTCCCAACATTGGAGGTCCTACTCACTCACGTAGCATCCAAAGAACAGGCATTTATCACATATGATTTGAAACTGGTTTTCTTATTGGCTTTTCACAGGATGATGATGTAATATCGGCACTAAAATATGTATGGGATAAATGACTGTATGACTGATTTTTAAAAAATCACCACGGTATTCTTACTTCTTGGCATCAGCGGGTTGAATTTTAAAGTTCACTCAATTTTGTTTTATATCCTCAAAGGAAGACGTTCCTAGTTTAGGAGTCTATTTTACAAATGCTAGTATATAAGGACAATTATATACAAAAGTGACATTTAAAACGATTATAGGTTGTGTATTTATGTATATATTATCTGAAAATATACAGGATTTATTATTAGAAATAGAAATAACTTAAAAAAATACTATGCTGGGACTTTTTAGCTCAGGAATCCAAACTGTTTTAATTGTGTTTTTTTTTTTTTTTCCTGCTTTGAGTCTTCTTGCAGGCCCATCAATTCTTTTCAATAAATATTTATTGACTACTTGCACATAAAGGTACAGTGCTAGGCAGAGAATGCCTAGATCAGCGATATGGCATTTTGTGGCAATTTTGACTGCTTTTTCTCAGTGAGCAAATTTACCATAGAGGGATGAAAATGCTCAGGCATTTCTGTCCCTGGCCTCCATGAACTGAGGCTGCCCAGCGAGTTGAAGAACACCAGGTGGTTGATGCTGCCCTTTCATTACATTCTCCATTGTCTGCCAGGGATCAGGACTTCACAGAGTCCTCACCTCAGGAGGAGAGATTGCACCCTGAACCTCCAGAGGAGAGAGGCTTGCTTAATTCCCCCTTTTATAGTTGTCAATTTAGACATTTTCTGGGAGCACAAATTAGAATCCTTGTGAGAGATGTTACTGCAATCAAATCAACTTCATATACCACTCCTAAACATGGCTTGTGGTGATGTTATTTCACAATAAAGACATGCCTGGTGTTTTCCTAAAATACATGTAGAAAATCCAAAACACTACAAATTTACATTTTTTTGAATGCTTCAATACTACAAAACTTTTTAAAATAATTTATTTTTTTCCTCTTCCAACCACCACTGATGAAATCCTAACTGCCAGGAAAGCTTCTTTTTTTTTTTTTTTTTTTAATAGGGTCAGGAAATCTACCCTAAGTAGTCAAATAACGTAAATTGTTTTTTCTCCTGTAGCTGAAATTGCTATGTTGGTTTTAAATTTCCCAATTCAAATTAATGAACAATTTTCTCTGTGGTGTAAGAGTGAATTTGGCAGTGCAAAGATCACAGCAATCTCTTCTTCATTGGGAAAAGAGAACTCACTGGTTCACAAACTGTTAAATGGATATTAGAGGTTTTAATGAATGGAACATTTATTTTTGTGCCAGCTCAACTAACAACATTGACATGATTAGCATACATTTTGGCAACTATTCTAGCACAAGGTGTCAGTAAAAAGGAGCTTTTATCTTTGAGTTTAATTTACTTTAGCTTTCCTTGTTATTAATGTTTTAATGTGAATGAGATGTTTTGTAAATGAAATCCTGCCACAAGAAGTTATTCAGAAATACGTCTTTTATTAATGTTACAGGCATTTCTCATGCTGGAGATAAAGTCCATTTCCCAAAACACATGAACCTTCTTCAAATTTGGAAATGAATTGAAAATTGTGCTATTTGTACTGATGATAAAATTATTGCACTTATGGAGGATTCTTAAAAAATAAATAGTGTTACTTTTATCTCATGAAGTTCCTTTCTTTACAAAAAAGAAATAAGAAATAAAATATGACTCTTAAGAGATGTTTCCTCCATTGCTCCATATCAGTTATAAATGAAAAGTTTTGGGGGTTAAATGATCTTAGTCTCTTAGCTCAGATGCCTCTCGTACAAAAGGAATTTCCAATAAAATATATTTAGTTTTTGTAACAAATGTTGCTGCCTCATATACTTATTATTTTATTTACCGAAATTCCCAAATTGAAGAAAAATAAGATAAATGAGTTAATTAATGCAAATCTAAAAGAACTTGACTGCTTGCATTCAATTTCTTTTTTTGCAGAGTATTTTTGTTTTAAAAATTATCGCAAGCTATTGCAACACTGCTAACAGAGGATTTCTTATAAATATGTGGTAAAATGCAAATGTGTAACGATATTAAATCTATAATCAATTAATATGAATGTGCACATACACGAGTGCAAATTTTCATATGAACTTACACCAAACATTTAGGCATACTCTCTTTCTACTACATATATGTCTATAACTACACACGCATTTAATAATTTACCCAATGTTTAATTGAGTAACGAATTAGTTTAATATAAACTTTAGTATAGCAGAATACTACAATTTACTCACATTTAACCCTAAAAACAAACAAATGACAGGCACTTCAGTGAAATAACAAGCCCATGTTCAAATATAAAATGCTAAATATGATAAAGAAATTATGAAAATATACCTTTAATTTGCAGACATATAAACACTTTTGATACAGTACAGATGCATGATGCCAAAAAGTAAAATGATCCAGTTTAAGCTAACACATTCCTTGTTTATACAGATTATTTTGCTATAACTCTCATATAAAATAATATTTCCAGTTCACACAATAAATTGAAAGTGATAAATCACTGATGAAATAGCTTTCTTCATTGCAAGAGATTCAGTAAAAGCTAAATTATCAAAGAAATCTGCTGCAGGGCTTACAAATAAACTGTTGGACTTAATCCAAAACCAAAGAAAGGAAGGCAGAAATGGTAGCCAACAAACCTAAACAACAGCAAAAAGATAAGTACAGTATAACTTTCATATAAAAGGCCCAACTAAAACAACCAGTAGTGCACACAAGCCTCTAGAAGAATTCATTTTTAATATGATTTCTATTTTCTTATGTGATGGAAGATTTTAAGCCTATAAAAGTCTAATATATAACCCAAGCATAAAGTACAACCAACAAGTTGTGAAAGCACTAAAATGTCATGAATGCCTATGAAGCAACTAAGGATTGAAGCATTTCTTTGCTTCTGGCTGTTTTTCTTGGGCATAAGATCTAGTTACATTCTCTGTAACAAAGAATGTATGTGTGTGTGTGTGTGTGTGTGTGTGTACACACACATATATATATATTTCCCCTGTAATAATAGCAAGTGCAGTGGTAAAGCAAACAGAAAGCAATTTGAGTACACAGAAAGTGGAATACTCTTTAGCAGATCGAATTTATAACACAAGGCAATGTTTTTATCCTTGCTAAAACGGAATTGCACTTCTTTTTAATGCCTTTTAATGCTCAAACTATATATGCACTTTTGAGGTAATAAACATTCTGCTTACAAGTGCATTTCTTTTTTTTCTTATATATTTAAATAGGGTGACATTTAATTTACTTTAATTTCATATTTGTTTAATGTTAAAACAATATATTTAAAATATACTCTTTCATTAATTTCATGTACAACTGTCAAGTACAATACCTCAGTTCCCTGCAAAGGAACAACTGATGCCCTCTTGTGGTGACAGAAATTTTTAGATAAAAATGTGTTCCATTTTCTTACCTTACTCCCAGGTTTTATCAATCATCTGCTTGGTGTATGAAAGCCGCAAACCATGTCAAAGCTTTTTTTTTTTTTTTTTTTTTTTTTTTT
>NW_016810891.1:1005188-1016786 GCF_001698545.2 Rhinopithecus bieti | reverse complement strand
TAGCTGTTAGTACTAATTTTCACTTAAAAATGCTGTACACATTTTATAACCTCTGAATTTAAATTTAAAAACCTGTAAACAGCTATTTACAACATAGAACAAGTTATAAATTAGTTGTCCTTCATTGGAACTGCCATCAACACACTCCTTTTTTAGGTGATGAAGATCCAAAGTCAGTTAAAACATTTCTCCGTGTTATTCCACCATGAAATATCAAATATTAGAAATATCCATTGGCTTTCTCTCTCGCATGTGCAAGTCAATTTTTCCTTTCAGTGGAATCTGCACTTCCAAATTTTCGTCTTCCCTGGGATGCTTTTTCCCTTTCCTTAAACAGATGTATATGCCCATCCCTGTGACCAGTGTGATGGAACCCAAGCTTATTACAGACAGAGCTACTAAAGTGGGCATACAGGACACAGATTCTACCTTCCTATGAGTCGGTTCTATTGAGATTTGTGGTTCTTTCTCCTCTATATTAATCTCTGGTTCTTTTCTTAAAAGACTCTCAATGTAACTCTCATTACTGACAGTGTCATTAACAAATAGGTTCACCATGACCGTGGAGTGGAGAGGCTCGGGATAACCGTGATCACTCACTTTCACCAGTAAGCGATGGAGCCCATAATCTGTCTGCAGCAATGCCTCTTCCAAAGTAATGTTGCCAGTTTTCGGGTCAATCCTGAAGGACTCAGGCCTAGGACCTCTTCTCCCTATGATGCTGTAAGCTATGACAGCATTCATGCCTGTGTCTTTGTCGACAGCATAGACTTCTGTAACTGGGGAGCCTGGGAGAGTAGAAGGCAGTACTAACAGATAAGACATATTAGACTGAGGAAATAAAACAAGAGGAGGGTTGTCATTGATATCTAGAAGGAGAATTGTGATTTTTGCTGTAGAGGAGAGGGCGGGCTCACCCCCATCAACAGCTTCAACCCACAAAGTATAGGAGCTTTGCTGCTCTCTGTCCAAAGAGACTTTAGCCCTCAGCATACCCTTTCCTGTGTCTATGACAAAAATATCACTCTGGTTCACCACAGAGAGGGCAACCCATCCATTTCGCCCAGCATCAGCATCTGTTACACTAATTACTCCAATCTCACCATAGCCTGGAAAGTTTTCAGGCACAAAAAAGCTGAAGTCCTTGTTGATAAACCGAGGACTGTTGTCATTTTTATCCAACACTGTGAGGGCCACAGTGGCTACTGATTCTCTGGGTGGCTTCCCACAGTCAACAGCTCTGACTGTGTATCTGTACTTTTCTTTCTCTTCTCGGTCAAGCTGAGTAGAAACTGTCAGAATTCCTGTGACACTGTCTAAGGAAAAATATGATGGAGCATCAGGTCCCAGAAAATATGAAACTTGGCCTCTCTCCCCACTGTCAGCATCTGTAGCATACAGCTTAGTCAAAAAGGCATTGGGTGAGTTGTTTTCTTCAATAGTTAGTTCTATTAAGGGTTGAAGGAAAATTGGAGCATTATCATTGTCATCTAAAAGTTGCACTTTAATTACTCTTTTGACATGAAATCCTTCAGAGTTCCAGGCCACCACAGCTACTTCATAGAACTGCTGTAGCTCATAGTCCATAGGTTTTGTGGTCTCTAGTAAATATTCATTATTGTATGGTTTGTAAGGTGATAACCTAAATGGACCTTCACCATCCAGGTAGCAGTTAACCTTGTATTTACCTTCTGGATCTCTTATGGTGAAAAACGCAATGGGAGTGTTAACGGGTTCCAGTTCTTTCAGATAAACAACACCATCTATCTCGTTTGCTATGTAACGAGGGACAATCTCAGGGGGTCTGAAAATAACTTTGATAATGGACACAAGAGCAGTGATTACAGCAGGGATGCAGCCTGGTCCATTAGCAAGGATGGTGAGCTTGTGAGACTGCAGAACACTTCCCCCAATCTCATTGAAAAGTTTAATGACGCCAGTGTTTTCATCCAGGTGAAATAAATCCTTAGATGCTTGTGGAACTTTCTGACTGTAAGAATAAGTAATTTGAGCATTGGTCCCCAAGTCTTTATCCACAGCCTGGACAGCTGCAATTGGGGTGCCCACTGTAGCATTCCCATACACAGTGACATTGATTTGTGAGTCTGTGAAGAGAGGGCAATTGTCATTAATGTCACTTATGCCAATGGTGAGGGTGGCACTGCCCAAAAGTGGTGGAGACCCACCATCTTCAGCTATGATGATGCTCACATACTGGTCCTGGGTTTCCCTGTCCAAAGCACCCATGACAATTAGGTAGGGGGTGCGCTCCCCGTTCTCATTTTCCTCCACGTCCAGGGTGAACATACCATGGTAGTCCAGTAAGCGATAGGTCTGTACCCCATTAATGCCTACATCTGGGTCCACAGCAGGATGCTCTATGGCCAATCGGGTGTTTACAGGTGCATTTTCCGGGACCCACACCGAGATTTGGGAAACAGGGAACTGCGGGGCGTTGTCATTGATGTCTCTGATGGCGATCTTCACCTTCACAAACCTGAAGTATTCCTGAGGCAGGACAAGCACATCCAGCAGTAAAAGACAAGAGTCAGAAGAAGGAGAGGAGGAGATGGAAACGCTGCCGCCCCACGCGGTCCCTCCGCCCCCTTCAAGACACAGGGCCTCCCTGTCGATCTCCTGAGCTGAAGTGTGCAGCTCCCCAGAGCGGTTGTCTAAGGTCACGTACTGGCCACTCAGTCCCCGGGAGGCCAGGCTGAAAGAGAGAGGGGGGTTCCACTCAGCACCGGTGCGCTCTGGCAGCTGCGAATGCGGGTCCAGCCTCCCTGCAGACCGGGGCAGCAGCCGCAGGTCCTCGGCCAGGCTGCCGATGAGCACCCCCGCAGGCAGTCCCTCGTTCAGGCTGTACAGAAGCTCGGTGGCCCGGCTGTGACTCGCGAGGCAGCTGAAGGGTTCCACGAAGAGGAAAAACAGAAACAGATGCTGGCGTGGGGGGAGGGAAGAAAGCTCATTACACACACGGGGAAATAGGGGTCCGAGAGAGAAACTAGTGCACCTGTGATCCTTGCTGTCCCCATCCCCGTTCCCAGAAGCAAAACCTCTAGTTAGAACGGGGGCGGAGAAGAACCCCGCTGCAAAGGGAGATCTGTGGGGCAATGTCGTCTCCAAAACTTAATTTTCCTGTTCACTTTCTGTCCCCTCCGCCCCCGCCTTCCCCCCTAGTTTCCCCATCACCACCCTCATCCAGCTAACTTCAGAATCCCAAACCATAAAACATCCCTGGAAACACGCCAGAGTGGAGAGGATTCCGACCCAGAGACTGCGCAACGCGACAGGGAAACCCAGGGTAGGTGATGAGGAGGGAGGGGGCTGGTAGTAGAGAGCACTGAAAGGTGGGCAATTTATTTCTCCTTGAAGAGTCTGCCATTAGAGTGCTGGAACACGCAGTGTGTTACACTAGGAGAACCGCAAAAACAACCACAATCGCAATAATAATAATACGGAGAAACGACTAACACTCCCTCCTCCACCTCCAACACTTTAGGTCTTAGATTGGAAAGAGTGATTTGTATTTTAGTACACATCTGAAATCAAACCGAAAGGATCTGGATTTCCACCTCTTACCGAGCCGTCACTAATCGCCCCTCCCCTAGGGGGAAGCAAAGTAAACGCGGAAAACGGTTATGCAAAAACAATCTGTCAATTGCAGTAGGCATTCATAGCCAGACGCCAGCAGCAGGAAACGATCCTGAACCCCTGTATCTCAAGCAGATTGAGCGCACCCCCGATCCCCTCCACCTTATCTGAATACATTTCTTGCTTCAGAAACTTCCTCTCATGACCCAAGGACTTCCCTATTCCTTGTTAAAAGGAAGACACATTATCCCAAACTCCCTTCCCTCCCCGTGCCATCCTTCCTGTGAAGTTTACATGAAGGTAGAAGGTTTGAAAAACCATCCGAGTGGAAATTGCTTCACAATACTGCAACTTGTCTGGGTCGCGGGGCTCCTTGATCCTAACCCTTACCGGCAAGTTCCTGTGGCTGGTGCTGCTCCTGGGACGATGTAGACGCCCCATATCCAGGCGCGGGTGCCAGGTCGCCGGGTACCAGCTCACTCCCAAGGCCCGCGAGCTGCGCGCATTCCCTTGGCCGCGCATTCCCTGGGAGGCTGCAGTCAGAGCGCTCGTGAAGGGAGGGCGGCAGAAGACACTCCCTCTCGGTTCATGCAAATCGCTGGGGGAACTTCAGCCAATAGTCACTGGCTCTTCAATTAAAGACGGGAACTCAAAGAGGGCAGAAAGGCAAGGGGGCAGAAGGGCACATTCATGGTCTCCTGCCGCGGACGCAGGTAACTCCAGACCCTGCCAGAGGAGCTGGAATGGGGGAGCTGCTCCTGAAGACTGCGAAGAGGCACCTCCGGGTTGGGTACAGTAACGCTTGCCCACTGGCCTCCTTCCTTGCCGCACCAGTCAGATGCCAAGTCCACAGGTTGCTAGCAGGAGAAGGAGAATTAAAATAAATAAATAAATAAGCTTGCATTTGTATATGGATGTAACAGAGAGAGGAAGTCACAGAGCAATCACAGGCGCTGTCCCAAAACGCCCGCTTTGCCACCAGTTCCTCCTGGAGCCTCGGATCCAGCAGTGTTGGCACAGAGAAAGAAAATGCACTTTTCTCAGCGGAGGGAAGGAATCTCAACTTCTGTGTAACATAGGGTGAATCGGAAAAGTAATATGAATTCAGTGAAGGTTTCGACATACCCCAATTTTGAATCTTTGCTGTGGGCAGTGGTAAAGCTTCTGCTAGTTTACTAGTTGGAGGCTCAGATGTCTCTGGGTGTCTGCCTTGTGGTCTTATTTTAGAGGCAGTAGTGGCTTCTGGATGCGGGGAAGAGCCAAGAGGAAAGTAGAAACAATTGTGCTGTAACACAAGTAGTTCTGCCTGCAAGTAATTTTTAACACATTTATCTAAGTGGTAAATTGGCGTGGGGAGGGGGAGGGATTCACTGAAGCCTAGGTAAAAAATTGGTTATTTTTCAAATTAGTCCTTCCTTCCTTCCCTCCCCTCTTCCCCTCTTTCCCCTTCCCTCCTTCCTCCTCCCCTCCCTCCCTCCTTCCTTCCTTCCTTCTTTCCTCCTCCCTCCCGCCCTCCCTCCCTCCTTCCTTCCTTCCTTCCTTCTTTCCTTCCTTCCTTCCTTCGTTCCTCCCTCTCTCCCTCCCTCCATCCCTCCTGCCCTCTCTCCCCCCCTCCCTGCCTCTCTCTTTCTCTCTCTCTTTCTTTCTCCTGGATTGCCTACTGGAAAACTGGTCCTTCATAAAGGAATTGTGGAACAGTGTGTTGCCAAATGCTTGTATATCCCCTATGGCTTTGACACTGTATAGCTATGTAACATGGAATCACGTAACTCCTGGGCTTCTGTTTCCTCATTTATAAAATCAAGGCTAGTGGGTTACTCCAATACATTAAGCCTCTGAAACACTTTTTGATCTGCAGGTTGCCATATAAGTAATGGAAAAGCCCATGATTCAGCCTTTCCTTGAGAAGACATTTCTCTTCATCGCTAGGCTTCCAGATATCCTCTGCACAGTCCTAAACATAAAACCTCACATACTGATGACGAGTGACTGAGCCTAGAATGGAAAAAGATCTTTGATACCTGATTTCCATATGCTTTCTGTAGGAACTACTTCAATTTTCCTCTTCCACCAAATGCTAGCTAGAATCTAAATTACTTGGCTGAGCTAACTGTTTTGCTTCTGATCCTTCTTATTTTCTCCTCATTTCTACTAATCCTAAAGACAGAGTCCTAAATATGGACAACACACTACATCAAAACACCTGGTGGGTAACAGCTTGTTATTGTGCAAATGGGGCTGTATATGGAGTTCACAAGTCTCTCTATATAAAAATTTGGCATATAATTGTTTAAATTATATTGGTCGGGTTCACTGGCTGGTAAAATCAGTTCCTTCAAACTCTTTACAGTGAAAATGGAGCACTGATGAAGTGGTTGAAGTGGTAAACCTCAGCCCCCAACCACTGCCACCCCCCCCCACGGGCCCCCACCACACACACACTCTCAGAGGAACATGCACATCTCATCTAAGTTGAAGGCTGGTAAACAAACTGCAGTCAGGGAAGCATGATCCCCCTCCTTGTGCTTTTTAGCTGCTGGTTCTGCCCTACAGCTGAACTTTTGCCATAATTGATAAACATTTACTTTGAGGTCTGTAATTGAAACATACTTGACTCCCCAAATCAGTACCAAGCTGCTTCTGAAATGTGTTTAACTTACATCTTTACACAATACCCACAGCTTCCCGAAGTTGGAGGCCCATGGCCAGAGTTAGGCAATCTGTCAGCAGTCAGAGGACCTGCAATCTGAAACAATTCTCCATCTAGACAGAGCAGCAGAGTGGGCTGTTTATCTGCTCACAGGTCATGCCCTCTCCAACAAGTTAAGATCATCCACCTTTTTGGTAGAAACATAGGGAAGCGTTTTCTTTATTTTTCCTTTGTTATAAGGACATTGCACAGGAGCCATTGTTTATGATGATAGTCCAAGTGAAGTGACATTTTCTCTTTATAATTATATCTCAAGTCTTTAATTTTCCCTGGCCCCTTACTCTCCCTTTGCCTGCTTGCAGTGGATGCTTGTAGTACAGATGCACTTCCTTTTAAAGTGTTCCCCCAGCCCACACCAGCAGAATCTTCGTCTTCTGACTCTGTCACCCAGCTGGTCTCTATGGAAAAGGTTATTACCATACTTCCCTTTATTAAGTTGAAAAGAAATTAAATATACTCATTTGGCCATAATTATTCTCTAGAGCATTTCTAAAAAGCATAAACATGAGTTATAGCAAAAGTTCTTCATGTAAGTTGAAACACAAGAATTGAACACATCTTGAAAATAATGTTTGGAATGACACTAACAACCACATTTGCTTTAAGTGACTATGGTGATTGCAAAGTCCCTGCATGGAAGTTTGTCCTCAAGACTGGGGGATCTTGGCATAATATTGAACAATACCTTACACGCTACATTTCAAACCATTCACTGACCTACTTGTTATTATCTTTCCTCTCTGAAAATCCAAACAACGTTTTACACATGTTTACACCCAAATTGGGCTTAAATAAAATAAAAAGGACTAAATAGACTTCGTTCTTCCCATGTATCCTTTCTCTGGGCATTGTGAAAGCATTCCCAAACTCTTATTCCTTATGATGCCAACCTGTGACCTACCTTCTGGTGTCACATATTTCTAACGATGACTCAGAAAGCTTCTATGCTATTAGTCCCTTGAAAATAATACTTAGGAACTTCTTAGACATCTCAATTGCTCTGGGCCTGCTTCCCAGGTGTTTTGTAAAAATCGATCTAGAAGAACAGTTAGATTATACGCCTCCCAAGCCTATTTTTCCTATAGAAAGGAAAACAACAGGATACAATAGATGGTGTACTGAACTGAGCCAGAGGAGTGGATGACATTCTCTGGGTTGTTGCTAAGTTCTGTGTGACTTTAGACAAGTCATCAAACTTCTCTGTTTCAATTTCATAAAAAAAGACCCTGACACACTTCATGCACGTATATGCATAAAATGGCTTATCTCATATCTGGCATCAACAGACACTGCATGCTGATACACAGGTTATCTTGATTATTACTTATTGCATTCTATCACTAAAAGATACTATTTTTCATTTACTGCAAGCCTTCTGTTTGTAATTTTATTATCTCCATTATAAAGATGTGAGCATGATTATAAGTATATATCAAGATACCATCTTTGGCTGGGCATGGTGGCTCACACCTGTAATCCTAGCACTTTGGGAGGCTGAGGCGGGCGGATCGTCTGAGTTCAGGAGTTCGAGACCAGCCTGGGCAAGATGGTAAAACCCCGTCTCTGCTAAAAAAATAAAAATAAAAAATTAACCAGGCGTGGTGGTGGAAGCCTATAGTCCCAGCTACTTCGGAAGCTGAGGCAGGAGAATGGCGTGAACCCAGGAGGTGGAGCTTGCAGTGAGCCGAGATCGCCACTGCACTCCAGCCTGGACTACAGGGCAAACCTCTGACTCAAAAAAAAAATAAATTAATTAAAAAAATAAGAAAAAAAGATACCGTCATTAAACTTTTACGTTTTAAATCTTTTAAAAAATTTTTTTAAGCACTATGCTTTACAGGTAATTTTATTTGTATTTCTCAATTAATTCTGCTTCCACTTAGATTAGTTTAACAGTATTGTGGTATACACAAAGTTTCATCTAATCACTATATACACAGATATTTAAACCATAACCATGTACATGTTCTGGTTAATTCATAATTGCAAATAAATATAAGTTCAGAATATTACCTTATTTTAAGGCCATTTCTTTTTTTTGTCTTGTTAATAGAATATTTAAAATTAGAAGTCCCTTTTGATGAATTAAAATATATGTATGTGTGTACACAAAATATATTATCAATATATAGGTACCTATGTAAAAGTGTAAAATATACCACATCTAAATGTAACATATAATAAATATATATATATACAATGAAATATTATATCTCTATTCGGTTTTGATTCAATCATCAAGTTTAAGAGCTTGATTACATCTGAAAAACCAGTACAATATCTGAGAAATGATAGATTGGTTATCTAGTGTCAATTATGTTTCAAACATGCTACTAAGTGCTTGACATATGTAATTCAGTTAATCCTCATAGCAGTTTTATAATATGGTTGTTATTATACCAACTTTATAGCCATACATAACATGCTTGTCCAAAGCCTGATCTGTGACCTTCAAAATATGTGATCTTTCTACTCTGGTATGCCTTTCTCATCTGAATGAGAAAATAAAGGGCCCACACACATTTAAATGTATTTCTATTCAACAAACATTTACCACTCATTTAAAATTAAAAAAAAAAAAAAAAAAACAACTGGAGGCATAGATGTGTTATATGATGCCTTTTGAAGGAAAGGATTCTTTAGTCCATTATTACTTTCTAAATAGATACATACATGTGGACACAACTTGTCTAAGCTGTGTGGCTAACTTAAATCTTCTCCCAATATATACATGTAAAATATATAATGTGTGCATAGCTGTGTGTATACTTGAAAGTACTGAAAAGCCTTGGATAATTTTAGGGATCACCTAGTTAACCCTCATTTTACATGTTAGTTGACAGTAAGAAAGATGACTTATAGCTGACTCAAATTATGAAAATACTCCCATTTCTTATAATAGTACTAGATTTTAACCTCACGATTACTCTGATATTAGAGGATAACTTATAAAACCAGTATATTTTTTAAACCATCTATGTTTAAGATCAAAAGCCTTGATCTTAAGAGTTACTCTAAACTTTATTTTATTTTATTCCTTTGTTCAAATTTGCAAATATTTACAAATATTTTAAGTAACTACTGAAGTACTAATTACTTTTAAGTATATCACACAAAATTAAAACTCCTACTTCATTTCCCTACACTATTCAGAAATTAATAGTGACGTTAATAGGGAATCAGCAGTGAGGCCTCTTGCTAAAAAAGCTGGACAGTTAGTAAATAAACATACATTTACACACTTGCATGAAGAGGGTGCAAATGAGCTAATTCACTATAAAACTTGTATTCTAAAACATTTACTGCTGTACTGTGCAACTCATAAATGGGACCTTTGTAAGCATTATTCTGTCCTAGTGACTACTTTATGTTTTAGAAAACTTTGTGTAAATAGATTTTACATTTTCCTCTTTCCCTATATATTCCAATAGGAAAGAATAAGATAGGGTGGAAGGGTCCTTTCATTTCAGAACTCAATTAGCATCACTTTAACAGGGATAAAATAACTGTATGAAGTCATTAGAAAACCCCAGGCCTAATTTTAGCTAACATTTTCAACTTTTCCTCCTTATCCTGAAAATGAATTTTAAAAGTCATTTTCAACTTATTTTAATTTCACATTCTTTCTTCTCACTTCTGGTAGAGGTGATAATGAGCAGTGAAATCATCAAAAGAAAGGTGGTGGGATTGAGGAGGGAAAGAAATGAAGGGCATAGAAAATCCACAAAGTGGATCAGGAGTTGCCGAATAAAGAACAGTTAACTAAATGCGGTTTATTGATGATGCATGTGCCTTACTTCCTGGAGTCAGTCCCTGGGAGATTTGAAAGAAGGAAAAAATACAGGCTGTGCAAAGAATAAAGCAATCGTAAACCCTATGAATTAGCATAGAAATTAGGTCAGCGCCAAAACAAATCTATTGAAGGAGAGAAAGAATTTTAAATGTTGTTTTAGGAGACCGATCATCTATTTCTTCAGATACCTATTTTCATTCTCATAAATTTAAGTGTTGCATATGGGAAAGTTTAGTGAAAATTTATGCTCAAGTAATGTTTTATACAGATCAACAGATTTTCGACTGGCTTGATAAAATCTCTTTTATCTGACTCTGTGAGTCTAAAGTGCGATTGTTAGAAAACTGCATGAATGTTCTAATCTCAGCATGTGTGGCATATATCAAAGCATTGAGTGAGTATCATAGGGTCAGTAAAAGACTTTGTCAATGATGTACGTAGTCAATATTTCCATGATGAAAATAGGAAAAGCTACGATTACTAGCTACTTCTTTCTTGGTATCTTTTAGAAGGAGAACAGAGTTTGCTGACCTCAATTTCATTTACTGCTAACAGCCAGCAATATTCAGCACCTAACTTTCACCAAGTGCATGGCGGACATTACATTGAACATTCACAAAGTCTCTGCAAGTTAATGATGACCACATTCTACAGACGAGGAATAGAAGGCTTTTAGAGGTTAAGTAGGTTGCTTGTGGTCACACAGCTTTGGAAGTGGCTAAGTTAGGAGGAACAAGGAAAATCTGAGTTAGTTTATTATAATGCTGGTGAGCCTTTTAAAACAAATATAGGGGATATTCTAACATTAACTGAAGCAAGAACATATGTTGAATAATGAATATGTACACATTATAAATAATGCATATAATCTGATAGTAACAGAACCATTTCAAAACTACTAAACATCCGGAGAAATTAAACAATTATAAACTTCAATAAAATGTACATAAGCAATATTTCTGAAACAGTGAGTACTCTGTTTTTTCCAAATTATTTGAATTATCAAGAAAAGAATGTGGGTTTTGTAACAGAATTTGTATAAGCAATTTAGAATTATATGGCAATAAAACATTTACTTGGAGAAAAGAATTCGCTTCTTGATAATGAAATTGTAAATATCCTAAAGGCTCACCATTTCTTAATTGTAGATAATATTAAAATTTGGTCCAGTTGATATCAAGTTTATTTAGAATACAGTAATAGCAGTTTTTTTGTGGATTGCTTCTCTTTATGAATACATTCTGCATTAACTAGATTTAAATGAAATATGAATAATAATTGGTTTCTAATGATAAAATTTTATTAAAACTTGTTTTAAATATTCATATGTTATTTTAGAATTCAAAATGTCAAACAAATGTAGATAAGAATTTAGATTTTGTGCAATTTAACAGTCACATAGGCAAAGGACAAAAACAGCTAGAAGAGAAAAAGAAATTGGCAGATTTCCATGGAAAACAATATCTTTTATGGTATTTTTCTTTAAATAAAAAGAATTAAA
>NW_016810891.1:982529-1004348 GCF_001698545.2 Rhinopithecus bieti | reverse complement strand
TAAAAAAAAAAAAAAAAAAAAACAACTGGAGGCATAGATGTGTTATATGATGCCTTTTTGAAGGAAAGGATTCTTTAGTCCATTATTACTTTCTAAATAGATACATACATGTGGACACAACTTGTCTAAGCTGTGTGGCTAACTTAAATCTTCTCCCAATATATACATGTAAAATATATAATGTGTGCATAGCTGTGTGTATACTTGAAAGTACTGAAAAGCCTTGGATAATTTTAGGGATCACCTAGTTAACCCTCATTTTACATGTTAGTTGACAGTAAGAAAGATGACTTATAGCTGACTCAAATTATGAAAATACTCCCATTTCTTATAATAGTACTAGATTTTAACCTCACGATTACTCTGATATTAGAGGATAACTTATAAAACCAGTATATTTTTTAAACCATCTATGTTTAAGATCAAAAGCCTTGATCTTAAGAGTTACTCTAAACTTTATTTTATTTTATTCCTTTGTTCAAATTTGCAAATATTTACAAATATTTTTAAGTAACTACTGAAGTACTAATTACTTTTTAAGTATATCACACAAAATTAAAAACTCCTACTTCATTTCCCTACACTATTCAGAAATTAATAGTGACGTTAATAGGGAATCAGCAGTGAGGCCTCTTGCTAAAAAAGCTGGACAGTTAGTAAATAAACATACATTTACACACTTGCATGAAGAGGGTGCAAATGAGCTAATTCACTATAAAACTTGTATTCTAAAACATTTACTGCTGTACTGTGCAACTCATAAATGGGACCTTTGTAAGCATTATTCTGTCCTAGTGACTACTTTATGTTTTAGAAAACTTTGTGTAAATAGATTTTACATTTTTCCTCTTTCCCTATATATTCCAATAGGAAAGAATAAGATAGGGTGGAAGGGTCCTTTCATTTCAGAACTCAATTAGCATCACTTTAACAGGGATAAAAATAACTGTATGAAGTCATTAGAAAACCCCAGGCCTAATTTTAGCTAACATTTTCAACTTTTCCTCCTTATCCTGAAAATGAATTTTAAAAGTCATTTTCAACTTATTTTAATTTCACATTCTTTCTTCTCACTTCTGGTAGAGGTGATAATGAGCAGTGAAATCATCAAAAGAAAGGTGGTGGGATTGAGGAGGGAAAGAAATGAAGGGCATAGAAAATCCACAAAGTGGATCAGGAGTTGCCGAATAAAGAACAGTTAACTAAATGCGGTTTATTGATGATGCATGTGCCTTACTTCCTGGAGTCAGTCCCTGGGAGATTTGAAAGAAGGAAAAAATACAGGCTGTGCAAAGAATAAAGCAATCGTAAACCCTATGAATTAGCATAGAAATTAGGTCAGCGCCAAAACAAATCTATTGAAGGAGAGAAAGAATTTTAAATGTTGTTTTAGGAGACCGATCATCTATTTCTTCAGATACCTATTTTTCATTCTCATAAATTTAAGTGTTGCATATGGGAAAGTTTAGTGAAAATTTATGCTCAAGTAATGTTTTTATACAGATCAACAGATTTTTCGACTGGCTTGATAAAATCTCTTTTTATCTGACTCTGTGAGTCTAAAGTGCGATTGTTAGAAAACTGCATGAATGTTCTAATCTCAGCATGTGTGGCATATATCAAAGCATTGAGTGAGTATCATAGGGTCAGTAAAAGACTTTGTCAATGATGTACGTAGTCAATATTTCCATGATGAAAATAGGAAAAGCTACGATTACTAGCTACTTCTTTCTTGGTATCTTTTTAGAAGGAGAACAGAGTTTGCTGACCTCAATTTCATTTACTGCTAACAGCCAGCAATATTCAGCACCTAACTTTCACCAAGTGCATGGCGGACATTACATTGAACATTCACAAAGTCTCTGCAAGTTAATGATGACCACATTCTACAGACGAGGAATAGAAGGCTTTTAGAGGTTAAGTAGGTTGCTTGTGGTCACACAGCTTTGGAAGTGGCTAAGTTAGGAGGAACAAGGAAAATCTGAGTTAGTTTATTATAATGCTGGTGAGCCTTTTAAAAACAAATATAGGGGATATTCTAACATTAACTGAAGCAAGAACATATGTTGAATAATGAATATGTACACATTATAAATAATGCATATAATCTGATAGTAACAGAACCATTTCAAAACTACTAAACATCCGGAGAAATTAAACAATTATAAACTTCAATAAAAATGTACATAAGCAATATTTCTGAAACAGTGAGTACTCTGTTTTTTCCAAATTATTTGAATTATCAAGAAAAGAATGTGGGTTTTGTAACAGAATTTGTATAAGCAATTTAGAATTATATGGCAATAAAACATTTACTTGGAGAAAAGAATTCGCTTCTTGATAATGAAATTGTAAATATCCTAAAGGCTCACCATTTCTTAATTGTAGATAATATTAAAATTTGGTCCAGTTGATATCAAGTTTATTTAGAATACAGTAATAGCAGTTTTTTTGTGGATTGCTTCTCTTTATGAATACATTCTGCATTAACTAGATTTAAATGAAATATGAATAATAATTGGTTTCTAATGATAAAATTTTATTAAAACTTGTTTTAAATATTCATATGTTATTTTAGAATTCAAAATGTCAAACAAATGTAGATAAGAATTTAGATTTTGTGCAATTTAACAGTCACATAGGCAAAGGACAAAAACAGCTAGAAGAGAAAAAGAAATTGGCAGATTTCCATGGAAAACAATATCTTTTATGGTATTTTTCTTTAAATAAAAAGAATTAAAACTTTTCAAAATGTGCCATAAGCATGGCATATACTCCTGGCCAACATGGCATATATTCTATATAGGAGTAACTATTCTTATTCTAAATATGGATATACATGTTGTGCTTTCTTAAAAAACAACACAAAAAAAAAAAAAAAAAGCACAATTACTGCCACTTTGTATTTCAATACCTCTCCAAAAAAAATCCACATTTATTAGAGTCCTGCCAGAGCTTGTTAAACTATTCAGCAATGATTACAAAAGGCATTTTGCACATAATATACACCAGTCCTAAAGCTGAGAGACCTCAAGTATCCTTACTAGCTGTGAGTGTGACTAAGCATTTCTGTAGGATTTCTGGATCCTGGTTGATTCAAGATGCCATCTCCACACAGCCATACAATATTTAAGAAAACCTCAATTAGGCTAGCCATGGATCCTTCAAATCTGCATCACTGCCACAGGCTCTCTGAGGTATTACGCACAGTCTACAATAAACCTCCTTAATATCATAATCAAAGTATCAGTGAGCTTTTCAGCAAAAAAAGACAGGTTTTCACTTATCAATTAAAACCATACATCACAAAATAGTAGAAATCTTGACTCAATGTTATATTTTCCCTCCAATAGATTTTGGCAAATGAATGCCACATTTCTCAGAAGTTACCAGACACTAAAAAAGGGTCGTAACAACAGAGAAGGTGCCACACTCTTCTTGTTACTGCTTTTCTTACAAGTCCTTTGCACATTCATTGTCCACTTTCCCTGACTTCAGTGACACTACACTTAATAGTGTTTTGTACCTTACATCTCTGTCCTATTTTTGTCTTTGCTGGATTTTCTTGCTCCTTTTATCACTTTTTAACTATAGGTTTCTCCAAAGGTCATTTCTGGTTTTTTCTATAATCACTCACTGGGGAGTCCTTTTATTGGAATTCTAGTCATCCACTTCTGTATTTAGGCCTTCTAATTGCACTCCCAATGCCTTCAAATTTTATGCATCCTCAAAATTTCCTATAATTAGGAAACATCATCTACAGTTGAAAAGTTATTTTTCCCTAGGTGAAATCTCATACTTGAGGATTTTTATTCCCTCTTCCACAAACAGCCTGTTTCCAGTCAGACAATCTGCATATGACAATGCTTCTAGCGTAAAACAGAAACATCCATACTTACAAACTTTTTATCTACTTAAAGGTAGTTCACAAGTATATTTAGTTATACATCCAAATTATTATGAAACCAACTACTATTGCCAACTGTTGGTGGAAGGCAGAACTGAGGTACATGGCTTTGTTCTCACCATATTAATACATAAAGGACTGACTGTTCTTAGAACATAGCAGATGTAGAAGTTTGAAAAAAGCACATAGTGGAACGGTGCACTGTTGCCTGAGAAAAGTCAACTGCCTGAATCACAAGTGGCCTCAGAGAGTTGCATTAAAGTTATGAGATATAATAACAGCTACCAGTTTTTGAGTATTCACTGGACTAACATATTTATGTGTATGTGTATGTATACGTATGTAAATATGTGTGTGTGTGTTGTATATAAATTCTTACAGATAGGTATCATTATTTGTAATTGAAAACTGGGGAAATTATAGCTTCAAGCATTATGTACCTTATCCAGGATCACACAGCCATCATTCAAATCATATCAAGCATTACCTTAATTCAAGAACAATTACCCTGAGTGTATTAGGCTATACAGTCTATATTTTGAAAAATTGAATTTGGGAAAGGAGTGAGGATAGAGAGAATATTTTAAAATCTCAGGCATTAAGTCATATTGACCTAGCCTGACAATAAGCCCCAAATTTCCCATGAGAGTTTGTTTTCAGCCTGTTTTCTCATGGCATTGATTGGGCTCTTTTTTACTCTTAAAGTACTGTGGTTTAAACAATAAAATATGCAGTCAACTTAAATTATTCATATTACCAAGATTGGTTCAGAAAATCAATGAGCATGAAAATACAGTGAAAATGTGTTACAAAGACTTCCATATTCATGTGGCATGGTCACTGCACTTTTTTCTGAAGATAGATCATAGTGAGAAGCCAAAGAAGAACCAGGTGAATCAAACTGTAGAATGAATGAAATGTTTCTTCACAGCAGGCTGAAGCCTCGAAGGATTCAGCCAATGGAGATGGGATACTTACAGCCATTTGGCTTTGATTCCCTCTGTGCTTCTCGGTGCTTCCATGCATACTTTCTCTGGGATGCTCTTCTTTTGGTTTCAAAAGCTGGTAAGTCTCTGCTGATTAACACATGATTTCTTTACAAACACAGAACCTTTCTCAGGGTGTGGGAAGCCTGAGGTCTCAAAACCATTCTCTTCTTCAAAGAGCTCTTTCCTGCTTCTGTTCTGATTGTGTATCAAATCAGAGGAAAAGACATTTTCCCTTATTTCCAAGGTATGAGAAGGCATTTCACTGTAGCCTGTGGGTATGAACCAAGGAGACAGCATGGTACTTATGAACCCAGGCTTTGTGATCACACAGATCTGGCTTCAAGTCCCCATTCTGCAATTTATTTACTAATAGTGTTACCTTGAGCATTACTTAGAATTTTTAAGAATCAATTTATATCCCAATTACCCTGTTTTGATTGTTACACATTACATGCCTGTATAAAAACATCACATATACTGCATAAATATATGCAACTATTATGTACCTGTAATAATTATATACAAAAATTTTTTTAAAAATTAAAATTTTATAGCATTTACCATTTGCTAGAGAGTATCATAACATTATATGTGTTAAGTTATTTAATTTTTATAGCAGTTGTTGAGCTAGGTACTGTTATTGTCTTTATTTTAATATGAGTCATACAGCAGCTATGTAACTTGATAAGCTTTCACAGCCAATAGTAAAGGAGCTGAGATGGGAAAGAAGGCAAGTTGCCTCCAGAACTCTCAGTCAACCATTTCCCTGCACTTTGTCCTGTTAAACAGGATTAGAAGTACTTACCTACCTCAATGAATAGTGGTAGGTATTTACATAAGTAAGTATATTTAAAGTGTTTACCACAATTCTTGCTGCAGAGTAAGGTTCAATAAATGCTAGCTGTAATAATCTTAATTATAGTCTCCCCTTTTCTTCTCCTTCCAATCATTCATTTTCATTCAAAGTAAACCATGGTTCTTTTTATTTCATGTACACTATATAATTGTTGCGATTTCTGTACCTTTTCCAGTGAATTTTCTTCAATTAAAATTCTTGTATTGTGTGGATAGCTTTTCCAAAACATGATTTTCTTCATAGTCTAGTGTATGTGACTTTATTCATTCTATTTTTTTGGTGCCTTTATCCACACTGAGTTTGATTTCTCTGGGTTTTACTGAATTTAGAGATTTTAAAATCATCTTATTTATGTTTTAAGTTGTAATCATTTTGCATGTCTTTACATATTGTTCTGTATCATTTTTGGACAGAACAGAATTTCCTCGTATCAGTTTGTAATGTGGATATGAACATTTTACTTGTTTCAATATTTTATATAAATATATTTTCAGTGAGGCTTATTTTATCCACATCTTTGGAAATATTTATGATAATTTAGCATGAATTACTAGATATTGAATATATGTTTTAACTGGAATGTAAAATTTTAAGACTTTCTAGTATATGTAAAACAATACCTCCAGAAATTCTAGTTATTTATAATAGCACTGTAAGTATATGAGGATACTCATTTCTTCAATGATATCATTATTGGATAAAGGGTATTTTATTTATTTCCAACAAGATAGTTCCAAATAGCATTTATTTGATGGGAATATTAATAATTTTGAAAATGGGAAATTTCTTCCATGTTTTAGAGGTGGATATTAATAGTTTTCTTATTGTTTTATGAATACTATAAATACACCATAAAATATGGGTGCCATTATTTTATTCAAATGTTTGATAAGTTTCTTGGATATTCACTGTATCTTGACTTGGATTTCCCCAATTAAATAACAAGCTCTTAATGGATAATGGTAAACACAGACCAAGCATGTAGTCAATGTTTAGTAATTTTTAAATGGCTGAAAGCAATAATCTCTTAAATTTTAGTTAATTAAATACTATTAAAATATCCTTAACTCTCTCTAGCAGTATAGATGATAAATTTCCAGATATAGGAGACTCTGCCTGTTTAAGTAGTATTTGCCACAACACTATTTATTTCCTTTTAATGCTTGTAATAATGAATATAAACATAAATGTTATTTGACTATGATATGTTATATTGTTCTCTAATGTGAGCATAATCAATTTAATTAATATTCTTTTACCAGAGGTAAAATGTAATGTGATTAACTTTGTTTATTGAAAGAACATGAAAAATGTTTTTCTCCAATTAATATCCAGAAAAATTGTATTCTCATCTATCTTTTCTTCTGCTGAATGGATTCACTCCATTAACATCCAGAGACTCGTTAGGCATACGACGATTCTGCTATCCACTTTTTCTTCTTCTTTGGTCAAATCTGTTCTAAATTCTAAGCACACAACTGAAAATAATCGCCAAAAATTCTTTGTCTCCTCCAGAGAAAATGTTTTCTTTTGTCTGCCTTGAAAAACTGTTCTTTTCATATTTGTCTCTTGCTTACAATGTGAGAGTTAGCAATAAATGAACAACTGAATGGAAACGAAGACCTCAGAGTTGTTTTCCCCATGGAGTCAATGCCTTTGGATAAACAGTGACTCTCTATTCTTCCTGTGGTTTGTGGTATATTTTCATTATCTGTAAAGTATAGAAAATAATACCTTTCTCTGATGTCATGCAGATTAAGTAAAAAGTGTGTCCGTAAAGAGCTTAAAATTTCAGAAACAAAAAAAGTTCTTATTTCACTACCAGGGTTGTAGATGAATTCACATGGTCTTCAATGCCAAAGCTTGATAAGATAAAGCTGCTGTAATCAGCCTCATAGAAGAATCCTGCAGTAATCTTTTGTACTCCAATGTCGACCAATCTTCACTATTGTCTCTCTCTACCTTTTCTCATTTCTTCCTGTTACCTAGTTTGTATTTCCTTATATATAATAGAAAAAAAAAAAAAGATTCTAAAGGTGAAAGACACTATCAATAAATCAGCCACTGGGATATTGCTGTCAATATACAATATTTTATATGACAAAAATATTATATGTCTTATTCGAGCCATTTTATATTAAGGCAATATTTGAAACTTTTTTTTTTTTTAACTTGAGATGGTAGGCATTGCAGAAAGTGTGAACTCAGTGTATATTGTTGGACTTTATGACACATGAAATGTTTTAGAATTTAAAATCAATTAAGTAAAAGATATATAAACTACTTTTATTAATAGGAATTACAAAGCTATGTTAATCCCTCAGTTCAATAAAATTTTGCTGACAACCATCCA
This sequence comes from Rhinopithecus bieti, assembly GCF_001698545.2. Classification (NCBI taxonomy): domain Eukaryota; kingdom Metazoa; phylum Chordata; class Mammalia; order Primates; family Cercopithecidae; genus Rhinopithecus; species Rhinopithecus bieti. The sequence goes on along the minus strand of NW_016810891.1, from coordinate 996,243 downwards.
ACTAACTAGGTACTGTTATTATCCCAGTTATAGATGGGAAAATCAAGGCACAGATCTTATATTATTTTTATTATCTTAAAGGAATATCCGAGACTGGGTAACTTATAAAGAAAAGAGGTATATTTGGCCTATGTTTCTGCAGATTGTACAAGAAGCGTGGCACCAGCCTCAGCTTCTAGTGAAGGCTTCAGGCTGCTTCCATCTATGGTGGAAGGTGAAGGGGAGCCAGTGTGTGCAGCGATCACATGGCAAGAGAAGAAGCAAGAGAAAGGAAGAGGTAGCAAGCTCTTTTTAGCAATTAACTCTTGTGAGCAAGAGCAAGAACTAACTCATTACCCTGAGAAGTCATTCATGAGGAAACTTCCCTTAGGACCTAGAAATCTCCCCTTAGGCTCCACCTCCAACATGGGGATCAAATTTCAACAGGCAATTTGGGCTACCAACACCCAAACTATAGTACACAGTGAGTACATTAGGCAAAGTTATAAATTAATTCCAAACTCTCAGCAGTTTAACACAATCAAGATTTATTTCTTACTCATATTAGATGTTTATTGTTATTCTCCATATATTTTCACTCAAGAATCAGGCTGATCTCCTTCACCACGTAATCTCCGCATGTTCTGGCACCCCTTCACCTTCCACCGGGAGTGGAAGTAACCTGAAACCCTCACGAATTGGATGCTGGTGTCATGCTTTTTATACGGCCTGCAGAACAATAAGCCATATACACCCCTTTTCTTCATAAATTAAGAAAGACCATTGCTTGTGACTCCTCTTATCCAATTCTTAGCTTTCAGTGTCACTGTGGAAGGAAGGAGTAAACATGGAGAGCTCATAGCAGCTATGAAATGGCGTACCCAAACTGGGCACACATTGCTTCCACTCACAGCTTACTGGCCAGAACTCATCACATCCCTCCCATTCCTACTGTCTGTAAGATATTAAAACATGTAGACCTCTCTTACACCCACAAAGAAATACCGAATTAGATTCTGAACACTTAGAATAATTTTAGAAGAAAGTTTAAGTAGCTCATCCAAAACCCAACAGCTGGTAAATGGTGGAACTGAGATTTAAATCCAGATAAACCGACTGCAGAGCCAGCATTGCAAACCATCTTTTTATCATTAATATTCATTTAGAAAACATCTGATGTCATTTTATGGCCTCCATTTCTTGTTTCAAATTCTAAGCTTATGATTTTATTTTAGAATCATTTATTCCAAATATCTATTGCGTTAAAATCCAATAAACACAAGGCTTCTTGAGAAACAGTTTCACTCTTTTCTAATACACATCCATAAGTGAGTGCAGCTATTGAGCATGTTCTCAGTAAATATATATTTGTGTACCAATATATACACACAAATTATAAATTGCATATGCATGTATTTTATGATATGTATTACACATATATCATTTTATATATGTATTTACACAAACATATAGACGTATTAACAACAAACAGTACTGACAGTGCTGTTTTTAAAATAATCATTTTAATTGCTCATTCTCTTCAGATTTTTAAATATCATACTACATCTGTTACCTTACAAGGCTGCTAGCCAAAAAAAGGACAAAGTATTTTGGATGTTTTACCCATATTCTGAGATGATAAAAATTCTATTTCCTCAGTCTGCCAAGCAAGCTTCATATTTTAGTAACTCTAAACATTAAAGAACTCTTTGTATAGGGTCTCAAATAAATAGCAGATGAATTTCAGGTTGTCTGCATTAAAATGTACATCTGCTCTGAACAAGATATAAATGTAAAATTTTGAGCTTTCTATTTATAGCTTTAGCCTAGTGAGGAAAAGCAAACAAACAAACAAACAAAAAAAAAACTGAAGCACGCATTACATTTCAGAATAGCTTCTTATTACTGTCTGCTCAATAGCAAATAATATGAGGATTATAAAGTCTTGAAGAAGATGTTGAATTTCTTCTGGGAATGGATAGAAGTGCTCTCTGGTGTGTTAAAATCATTTCGAAGGGTGCTTTCTGGAAAGAAAAACATTTTATTGCCAAAGAAATTTTAGGTATATGTGGGTTTACAAACTTCTATGGACCTGCTAGAAATAGTAGATGCAGCAGTGAAGTAAAGAAATCAAGACACTGAAGGTCTTGTGTTTTGTGCTTAGGTATTGGTGTCTGTCTTTTGATTTGGATTAAATTTTAGCTCATTTCAACAATTATTACACTATCAGCAAAATGTTGAAATATGTAATAACATATTACCTTTAATCTCTTATTGAATTACCATTCTGATAAATTTTCAATTTAAGATATTTTGATGTTTTTATAACTAAATATGAAGATATATGTTACACATGCTTTGAAGTTTACTGAATAAGCAACAACAGAATTGAAGCAATGCAAAAATAAGGTAACAAAAGCATTTATTAATTCGATATTATGACAAATTTAGTTGTGACTTTAGAAAGCTTAATTTGCTTCTCACTGTTATTCCACAGGTTACAATATCATTTAGTCACCTCAAAAAAGAAATACTTTTTTCTTGTGGATCTATAAGACTATGACACTTGGACAATTACATACAATAGCCTTTTATTACAAGAATACATTATAATTACAATGTTGTACATTTTTTTGTAACAAAGCATTTTTTAAGAGATTTAGAGCTCTGCGATCTTGATATTATTCCAGTATCTGCTACTACTGTATTTCTTCAGAGAAATAATTAGTAAAATATTGTGGCAAAACAATGTACTACAGTAGAAAGCCTTTCTACTTATAAGTCAACAATTAATGTATCACAATAGCTAAAAATAGATCTAAAATATTAATTTCATATTGAAATGTACCTCTACCTGATCACAGATTTCTATTTTTTTTTTTGAGTCTGTAGTAAGCTACTGTCATGCTCCATAGAGTAATATTGGATTCTGAACTGATAGGAACAAGATAACAACAGAGAAGAAAACCAAGTTGTCAGGAGTGTGTTTCCCCTTGGTATGTTTGGATGATAGTAGGTAAGGAACTGGAAAATTCCTGGATGACTATGGTTCCTATTTTGTCTATTTTTTGAAAATTGGGAGAATATTTTTTAATGGAGGAAAGGTGACAAGGCATGTATTTCTTGTTGAATTTCATGTGTTATTTGAGAAATAATTGTAAAAGGGCTTTTTTGAAAATAATTGTAAAATACCCAGGAGAGAGGTCATAATTACAGATGTGATAATTCTATACACACAGAAGTGGCAGGTGAAACCATGGACTTAGTAAAAATCATCTAAGAAAAACGGCGAGAAGGATGAAGGAAAAGTCAAAGGCAAAATATGGATTATAATAACAAAGAAGAATCAGCCACAAAGGGCTAAGAGGCTGAGAAAGAGTAATCAGAGAGTTAGAATTTTAAAACCAAACTAGAGAAGACAAACAAAGTAAACATTTCAGTAGAGGGAGTAAAGTATAAATTAACAGTTCTTATATGTTAGACACTGTACTGAGTTCTTTACATACTTTATCTCGTGTCAAGTTCCCAATAATCTTTTGAAGTGATGTCATGTTCCAAATTTACAAATGAGGTAAATAAAGCAGAGAACAGCTAAATTTGCTTCCTGCTGCACATGTCCCTTAAGTACTAGAGATGAAGTTCAAACTCCGGTATGTCGGACTGCAGCTCACACTCTTAAATTCCACTCTCTACCAGAACAGGAAAAGAGTTGATGATTTCTAATTGATTTTTATTTGACTACTTTTGACTTTGGACATTATCATTGAAAAAGAGATTATTAGATTTAGCAGCTAGTAACAATACATTTGGTATATTAGAATAAGGAATCCATTGAGTCTTGGGGAATTTATGAAAAAGTATTTTATAAAATGTAATGTGAAGGAAAGAAGGTTACAAATAAATTTATAAACAATAATGATACCCAGCAATGATCTATATAATTACACAAACTGTGAACAATAATGAATATACTACTTAATATTTCAACATCAGTTTTTCCTTTGATAAAATGAACATAGTGCTTGAATTATTTTAGGTGAATAAATTAAGTAATATACACAAAATATCTTGTGACTATGAGTAGTGCATAATACAAGTTCCAATAAAAATAATATTTGCTATCTCTCAATACGTGATTTTGCTGAGTTCTACTTTTGAAGAGTGAGACTAATAGAAACCAGATTGCAATATGCTGATGAATAGATGAGTTATCTGCTAATGAAACAATGAATGTAGATTTTTAAAAAAATGTTTGACAATGAAAAGAATTGCATTAGGGATGCAGTTGAATGGGATGATGAAAGTTAAAGAAGGAAAATGTTTACAGACTAGAGCGAGAAAAAAACTAAAGATGAAAAAGTTGATAGAACAATACCTTCGAGGAGGCCTGATAAAATAAAATTGAAATCCTTTAAAATCATTGAATTTGCATAATTCCCATGATAATTTGTTTCTTTCCCCTTCTTTTCAACCCTTTTAATAACAGGTACTGGAGATCTTGATATAAAAGATCAGGTTAACTTTCAGAATATCTGAAACCAGGTCCACTCTCTCTGCTGCTGACTCATGATGCGACTATGGGCAAGTCATTTGGTGTCCCAGGGTTTAGTTTATTCATTTGGATAATAGGGCAGTTGGATTAGAGAATTCCTGAAATCCTTTGCTGTTGTTCAGACTAGTTTCGACTGACTAAAACAGGTTGTTTTTGAATTTGATACTTGTCATCTTTTTCTTTGTTCTTAACCCAACACTAGTCTCCAAATGTTTGGAGGAAAAAAACACACAAAACAACACAAGAAAACCTTTACACATCCTAAGGGTGGGTGAAATTGGATAGGGAGGAAAACTTTCAGTCTTTTGCCTAGGTGATTTCAGATGTTTATGGCCTAATTATGTATATATATAATTATTTATAATATATATGCAGAAATAGATATAAATATAATATAAATATAAATGTCAGAGCTTTTTCCTCCTTCCCACTTTCTCTCCCTTTTTCTCTCTTTCTCCTTCCTTCTCTGCCTCCCTCTCTCTTCTTTCTCATTCTCTTTTCTTCTTTCTCTCTCACTTCCTTCCTTTCTTACATCCTTCCTTCATTTTTTTCTTCCTTCTTTCCTTTCTTCCAAACCAGCAAGGCAAGTTATTTCCTTTACAGTGGTCTTGCTATTTTTGTTACTCACTGCCTAAGTGAGAAGTTCATTTAGACTAAAATAAAATAAATATTTTCATATAGGAAATAATGAAAATATGCAATGTAAACCATATTAAATGAAGTTTATTTAATAAATGCAAAGTATTAAACACTATAAAATCATCTACTTTTATGTTTCAATAATTTATAAACCTAAGATTTCCTTCTGCAGAAGATAGGAAAGTGAGTGTAAATTATTTTAATATTTCACCTTTTAAAATCAAATATTTATCCTTTAAAACCCAACATTAAACTCAGAATTATTTTATTTTAAAATCTACTAAACACCTTACCAATCTATGTGTATAAACATTTCCGGGAAAACTGGGTAAAGTTTAAACTTATTTAGGTTTCAGTTTCAGGAGACTATCATTCAGTTCAGTTTTTGATGATCAGCCACTGATTGATGCATTAAACATTTCCTGTGCCTGCTATGTCTGCTACTAGCAAGGTTGCAAGATTTAAACTAAAAAAACACAAAAATGATGTCAATATATGCCCTAAATCTAGCCAGGAAGCACACAAAACCTAATGGACACCACTAACTTCTATAATCTTTACTAAGGCAGTCATTAAGCAATTAAATGAAGTCAATGTCTTTCTTTGATAATGTCTTCTTCATAAAGAAGACATTATCTAAAATTTCACTTACTTCTGTAAATTCTGAGTAAACATAATTTATTTTCTTCGAAACTGAAATAAGTAAATAGACGAATTACTTTTATTCTGTATGTTTAAATGAGGTAGCTGAAGTGTTTTATAGATGAAACACTTTAGGCAATTTCACGTATAGATATTAAATATCAATTTAATAATTTTACTTTAAAATTTGTCCATTTTTTAAAAGAACAGAATAGGTATTCTACAATAAATACATTGAAATATGTATTTCTTCTCAACTAATTCAGAAGACTTGAAGATCAACATCTTAGATGATTTTACAGATCATTCCAGATCTAATTCTATGATTACTGCCTGTTGTATAAGCACACGTACTTATATCTCCATACTCACAGTCTGTACACACCTTTACACATATACACAGTAATATTCATATACATACACACACACACACACACACACACACACACACACACACACACACAACAAATGCATCCATATGTGCATATACCCACATTTCTAATTTACATTGTGAAAGCAAAATAAACGTCGGGACCTCAAACTCTCTAAGGCAAAGGTAGAATTCGATATGGGAACAGCATCATGCAAACCTGCCTCCCTCACAATTCATGCACTAGCAAATTCCTTGTGGGTCCCAAGATATTTACGCCAACACAGTCTGTTGAATTTCACCCTGACGATGTAAACTGATAGCTTTTCTTCACAGGTATGGGGCAAAGGAGAGAACTGAAGTCATCCCTCTGCTCACCTGAGACAGATGTATATCTAATTGCTTCTTCTGCCTTATGTTTATTTTATCTTTCGTAAAAATGCAGATTCACTGAGCTAGATGAATGAGCTAGTGACTATTCCTCTATTCTACTCTCACATGGGACTCAAAATAATGCAACCAATGGCTTGCCTCTTATCTACCCACACCTTTGTAAAATTTCTTCCTCTTTCCCCAATATCTGCCATTTCCCTCTAAATACGGAAGCCCACAAAATCATCTTTGCAGAAAGGTACAGACCTGTCTCCTGAGTATGCGTCCTCATCCTCGGCAAATAAAATTCTAAATTCATTGAGATTTGTCTCAGATACTTTTTGGTTTATGAGGTAATCATTTGTGGAAGAATAAGAAGCAATACAAATTTTCCACAAAATTACTTTAGTGTATTTCCAGAAGACATTGTAAACCAACTGTTTTCAGACATATGCTGATTTGGTAAAGAGTTTTAAAGATACATTGCTTTTTAAATAAAAAAGTGGAAATCACAATGCATTTTAGATCTCCTATCCCATTAGTTCCTTTATCAATTATTCCTTAGGAGAAAAGTCTTAACATAATAGTGATTTCTGTATTGAGCTGAGGAAAAGTAAGGTCTGTGGTATGGTGCTAATATGACACAGCTGAAATGTTTAATACCATAAGACTTTCATATCATTTCTTATCACATTAACACAAGAACAGCATTCCTCTCTTGGCCAGCTTAGTTTTCCCATTGCCTGCAACTATTGGGGATTCATGAATATTTAAAAGTTGTGAAAATAAGCTCTTGCTGACTCTGAGTTATGGTTCAAGAGCTGAAGTTGAGGTGACTTTTTTTTTTCTCCTTACCGAAGTTAGATTCTCTCAAGAAAGATTCTATCACTTGCAATGGAGCATAATACCTGAGAGAAAATAGTTAGGCCTTGCCAGATACTTCTCAGAACACTGGAGCAGGAATCTATGATATTGTTTTGTTTCCTCCAGTTGACTACAGAGGGCCCACGAGCTGCAGGCAGAAACGTCACCATGTTAACGGCAAAAGAAGAGGCATATATATTCAGAGAGTTTTCTGTCTCTTCATTGCCAAGTTTACTGCTGATTTTCTTGCAATTGAGGATGTAGCAATTTAACAGTTTATTATTGATCCCTCTGAAGCTGACAGATTTGCATAAATACTGTGCATAGGCACTAGTTCATTTCATGTGCTTGTCTGTGTGATTTTGTATTATTTCTTGATTCCTTTTTGTTGAAGAAAAAAATAGCAGTAAATGAGTGTGGATTCCATTATGACTTCTAATTTGTAATTTTTTTCTTTTTGTGAAGCAGACAGAAACATATCCATTAAATACATGTAGAATGGGGCTGATAGTCCTCTAAAAGTAGAGATATAATATCTTACAAAGATACATTTTAGTTTTGAATGGTTTGTTTAATTTAAATATGGCTTAGGTAAAATTATTATATATTATGTGGATTCAGCATAGCAATGGTTATTCAATCAATTTTCATTTGTTCAATGATCACAAGCTTTTCACATTGTCCTAAACACACTAAGCACAATAAAATCAAGGTATTTGAACTTTATTAACTTACATCCCTTCGTCTTGGATAAATGTAAAGACTCATATTTGCTACTTTTACTATGAAAACAATTAAAGTGTTAATGTTTTTTTTCCTGTAACTTACAGAGATTTAATTTTTTTTTTTTTTTTTTTTTTTTTTTAAAGATTTTATTTTTTTTTTTTTTTTTTTTTTTTTTTTTTTTTTTTTTTTGCATGGAGTCTTGCTCTGTCACCCAGGCTGGAGTGCAGGGGTGAGATCTTGGCTCACTCCAAGGTCCACCTCCTCGGTTCATGTCATTCTCCTGCCTCAGCCTCTGGAGTAGCTGGGACTACAGGTGTTCACCACCATGGCCAGTTAATTCTTTGTATTTGTGGTAGAGCTGGGGTTTCACTATGTTAGTCAGGATGGTCTCGATCTCCTGACCTCATAATCCACCCACCTCAGCCTCCCAAAGTGCTGGAATTATAGACCACCGTGCCTGGCCAAGTAGAGATTTAATTTTTAGCCAATTTAAATTTAATATTTAAGAAGTAAAAATTACTTCAACTTCTAGTTATAGTCATTGTGTATCACGGGTCAATGGTAATTTAGTACTTATAATCTTAAAATATAAGATTATCATGAATTAATATGTTGTGTCCCTAACAAAACCTTCAATAAATCTGACTTAAACATTTATAACACTTATCCCAAATAATAGAAAGCCTAGCGATAAGGTGGATTCTAGACGTGACATGATTGGGGCCTCTAGTTCAACTTCTCTGTGATTTTCTTATCTGTATTCTTCCCCTTACATCAGCATTTTTAACTCCATTCTGATGGTCCTCCTGGTTATGTCAAAGCAAAAGCCTACACTAGACCAAGTCAAGCAGGCAAGAAAGACTTTATTTAAAGCTATTGCAGTAGGAAAGAGAGATCAGATCTGAATTCAAACTTAACTGTGGTAAAACACAAGGGAGGAGGATTTTCAAGAACTAGGATAAGGTATATCACAGGTCATCTGTGTTTGCTAACTGACTTTGTCCAAAGTAAAACAAAGTTTCCTGTATCTTCATGAAAGAAGATAGTTTTGCAACTCAGAGCAAGAGAACAACAGGAGTTAGCCTCCTCCTCTCCCATGCATATTGGGAGAGAGGGACACAATCTCCCTTGTTGACTATATTTCCAAGAGATGATTCATAGTCCTGTAGAAAGACAGTCCTGGTAGCAAAACTGGCAAAAGTCTTTTAAAAAGGTTTACGTCTCAAAAGGGCTGAGAAAGGATTTATAATGACAAGTTTTCTAAAATAAGTGTTCTGAGAAAAGGGAGGTCAGGGCCTAGAGCATGGAGATCAGGGCTTAGAGCAGGAGCATGTCTAAAGTTAGGTCGAGCTGAAGGGAACACTAAGGCCGTCTTGATCAGTTTTATCATGATTTCCAGTAGCAATTAGGTAGTTTGCTTTATTCGTTAACTCTCATAGGAGAGAGAAAAAAAATCTATCTTTAATCCATGGATTATAAATTCTTCCTTATAGTCTGTTTAGCAGACTCAGTCCACATGCTCACTTCTCAATGCCAATAAAGATTAACAGGACAATATCATGTGATAACTGGCTTACGCCTGGGTTCCTGAGTCAATCGTTGGAAATAGGAATTTCATTATTGGTTTGTATTTACTCTGGAGTTGACAATGGAAAGAGTATTTGAATTACATTTGGGGTCCCTTTTGAAAAACAGAAGAGAGAAATGGATTCTGGGTAGGCAAGAATCATTGTCACTACATCTTATTTTAAAGATGTTTTTCATTTGTCTATCAATTTTAGTAGATCGTGTGCTCTATTTTAAAGCACTAGGATAGCACTTTAAAAACCATCTATTGCTAGTCACAAAATCCATCTACTGCATGATTCTAATTCCACTTATAAGAGGTATGTAGAGTAACCAAATTCACAGAAACAGAAACTAGGGGCTGTGGGAGGGAGAAATGGGTAGTTGTTTAATGACTAGTAAGTTTCAGTTTTGCAAATGGAAAAGTTGTGAAATTTGTTGCACGCCACAATGTAAATATACTTGACAATAATGAACTGTGTACTTAGAAATTGTTAAGATGATAAATTTGTTATGCATTTTTCCTCAGTAAAAAAATTAAAATCTATATAAAAATACCGAAGTAATTTGCAATGAATTAGTTTAACAGTTTCTGTTATTGTCATCGTTCTATTTGTGAGGTTGTCTTTTAAATTCCTGTGTTTACATTTTGCTGAAAAGGATATTTCAATTTTAATTTTTGTATCATAATAATATAAATTATTGTAAACATTACTACACTGAATATGTTTTACACTTTTCTGGAAATAACATTGGAGTTAATTAGTTTATCTTCATTCTAAAATGCAGAAAATAGATGCAGATTATTGAAAATAGTGCAAATTAAGGCACTACAGTGACACACTTTAAACACACAAATTAAAAAGCAGAAAACTTATTCCCTTTACACTTCTAAAACACCTTTCCACAACTCTTACCCCACAATCATTCACATATATCTTATGCTACAACAGTAACTGTCTTTTGCTTCTGAATATTATAACATGACAAAAAACCAAGATTGTGATAAGAAAGTGATGAAAATTGGGCATGATATAAAGAGAGATACAAGTTTACTGTACAGCAATATTTTACGTACATATGATACCACAAGACAAAGTTTCAGAGGTTAATGTCCATAAGAAAGCTATTTTAGAACAAAGTATGCAACTTTTCTAATCATAATATATCTTCTAAAATAAATGTGAAATGTTTCTTCATCAAGATAAGATTTATGAGTTCTGGTTTATGAGTCATTAGTACATTAATTTACTTTTGAATTAAGAAGGACATATGCCAGCTGGTTAAGAATTAATAAAATTAGGTAATTATCATATTTTTTAACTTTTCTTTTCTAGTATACAAACTTTTGAGTTACTTCAAGACTACTCAGAATATTCAGACATAGCCTATATAACTTCATTCAAATATGAAAAGCATACTTTTACCAGTAACAAATTAGTGCTTGACAATATAATTGGATTGTTTATTTCACATACGTAATATTTTCTAAATATTAAATTAGAATTTTAAAAGTGAAAGTTTAGTTAGATATTATTAATCCCACTTAACTACTAACATCACTCAAACAGTTATATACTTTTGAATATCTGAAACTCAAGGAATAGACAAGGTGGGGGCCACGGAGAGAACTCAATGCCACTAGGATGTAATATTTTAACTTCATTTAGTATATTGATCAAGTTATCTAGGTCTTAATCCTTTTTATTTTTTTTTTTAGGGAAAACAATTACTGATTTTAAGAAAGATGTTATACATCTATGACTATTACAGTTTTTTATAGGGGCGGGGCCAAGATGGCCAACTAGAAGCAATGGCAATCAGAACTAAAGACAAAAACCACATGATTATCTCAGTAGATGCAGAAAACGCCTTTGATAAAATTCAACATCCCTTCATGTTAAAAACTCTTAATAAACTAGGTATTGATGGAATATACCTCAAAATAATAAGAGTTATTTATGACAGAGTCACAGCCAATATCATTGAATGGGCAAAAGCTGGAAGCATTACCTTGGAGAACCAGTACAAGACAAGGAAGCCTTTTCTCACCACTCCTATTCAACATAATATTTGAAGGTCTGGCCAGGGCAATGAGGTAAGAGAAAGAAATAAAGGGTATTCAAATAGGAAGATAGGAAGTCAAATTGTCTCTGTTCGCAGATGACATGATTCTGTATTTAGAAAACCCCATCATCTCAGCCTCAAAACTCTTTAAGCTTATAAGCAACTTTAGCAAAGTCTCAGGATACAAAATCAACATGTAAAAATCACAAGCATTTCTTTAAAGCAATAACAGATAAGCAGAGAGCCAAACAATGAATGAACTCCCACTCAGAATTGCTACAAAGAGAATAAACTACTAGGAATAAAGCTAACAAGGGATGTGAAAGACCTCTTCAAGGAGAACTACAAGGTTACAGTAACCAGAACAGCATGGTAATGGTACCAAAACAGACCTATAGACCAATGGAACAGAACAGAGACCTCAGAAATAACACCACATATCTACAACTGTGAGAAAACTGGTTAGCCATATGCAGAAGACTGAAACTGAATCCCTTCCTTACACCTTATACAAAAATCAACTCAAGATGTATTAAAGACTTAATTGTAAAACCCAAAACCATAAAAAATCCTAGAAGAAAACCTAGGCAATACCATTCAGGACATATGCATGGGCAAAAACTTCATGATGAAAATGCCAAAAAAATTGCAACAAAAGCCAAAATTGACAAATGTGATCTAATTAAACTAAAGAGCTTTTGCACAGCAAAATAAACTATCATCAGAGTGAACAAACAATCTACAAAATGGGGGAAAATCTTTGCAATCTATCCATCTGACAGTGGTCAAATATCCAGAATTTATAAGGAACTTAAACATATTTACAATAAAAAACTAAACAACTGCATCAAAAAGTAGGCAAAGGATATGAACAGACACTTTTTAAAAGATGACATTTACGTGGCCAAAAAACATGAAAAAAAGTTCAACATCCCTCCCTGATCATTAGAGAAATGCAAATTGAAACCACAATGAGATATTTCTCATGCCAGTCAAAATGATGATCATTAAAAATTCAAGAAACAATAGATGCTGGTGAGGTCACAGAGAAATAGGAATGCTTTTACACTGTTGGTGGGAGTATAAATTAGTTCAACAATTGTGGAAGACAATATGGGATTTAGAACCAGAAATACCATTTGACCCAGCAATCCCATTACTGGGTGTACACCCAAAGGAATATAAATCATTATACTATAAAGACACATCCACTTGGATGCTTATTGCAGCAGTATCTACAAAAGCAAAGACATGGAACCAACCAAATTTCCATCAATAATGGACTGGATAAAGAAAATGTGGTACATATACACCATGGAATACTAGGCAGCCATAAAAATGAATGAGATCATGTCCTTTGCAGGGACAGGAATGAAGCTGGGAACCATAATCCTCAGCAAACTAACACAGGAACAGAAAAAATAAACACTGCATATTCTCAATCATTAGGGGGAGTTGAACAAAGAGAACACATGGACACAGGGAAGGGAACCACACAAATGAGACCATGTCCTTTGCAGGGACCTGAATGAAGCTGGAAACCATCATCCTCAGCAAACTAACACAGGAACAGAAAACCAAACACAGCATGTTCTCACTCATTAGTGGGAGTTGAAGAATGAGAACACATGGACACAGGGAGGGGAACATCACACATCAGAACCTCTTGGAGGGTGTGGGGTTGAGAAGAGGGAACTTAGATGATGGGTCAATAGTTGAATCAAACCACCATGACAAATGTATACCTATGTAACAAACATGCACTTTCTGCACATGTATCCTGGAACATAAAGTAAAATATTTAGAAGAATTACAAAAATAATATTTGCTATGTAAAAAAGTTTAAGTATGATTTTATTATATAGTCTTGGGTAGAATTATTAGCAATCAAGTTGTGAATTAGTTTACTTTCTTTTTTTTTTTTTTTTTTTTTTTTT
>NW_016810891.1:954762-978309 GCF_001698545.2 Rhinopithecus bieti | reverse complement strand
CTGGTGTGCCTGTATGCTTACAGCGCAGTATTGGGGTGGGAGTTACCCGATTTTCCAGGTGTTGTGTGTCTCAGTTCCCCTGGCTAGGAAAACGGATCCCCTTCCCCCTTGCGCTTCCAGGTGAGGCGATGCCTCGCCCTGCTTCAGCTCTGGCTGGTCAGGCTGCAGCAGCTGACCAGCACCGATTGTCCGGCACTCCCTAGTGAGATGACCCCAGTACCTCAGTTGAAAATGCAGAAATCACCGGTCTTCTGTGTCGTTCGCGCTGGGAGTTGGAGACTGGAGCTGTTCCTATTCGGCCATCTTGCTCCCTTTTCTAGTTTACTTTCATAATTTGTAGAACTGAATTGAATTCGACTAATAGTAATTGTCCTTTAGGGATTGTCTTTTCTATGTATAAAATAAGTAAAGATTTTATAAATATATCTATCTTCCCATTGACATATTCTTCTTTTACTTTAATAAAGCAACAGCAATATAGTTTCATCCAACAAGAACTACCAGAGAACTGTTATATTTTTAAAAAGTTACATAAAATCAATATTTTTATTTCTTTTTATATAAAAATTCTGTTTACATAACCATTATTTTAAAAAGAAAACTTAAAAGGAACAGAAATGCTAAAAATTTTAGATTTAATCTGTCCAAGTTTTAGGAATGATGAGAACCCAAATATTCAAAACCAACACTATAAGTGCCTTTGCTCTGTGGGAATTTGCCTATCTAAGCAAACAGCTGTGAAACTGAGCTATGATTTTTGGCAGCTTCAAGCCAAAAAGAGGTAAGAGCCAAAAACCCAGGATTTGCATAAGGTAAAGAGTTTGATGACTTTCCCCACTTTAAGTTGGAACCCTGATCAGCTACAGCTTCATGGTAAAGGTAAATTGGAATTGTCAGGACCTCATCAATAAGATAAGTCCTGGTTTCTGGCACCTGAGCGGTCTAGCTACCTTAATATGTTATGATTGGACTAAAACGTTTCCTGGAATTGTAGTGCCCCAAATAAAGCTAACAAAATTCCTCTCTGGGAAAATTTTCTGCTAGCCTAGACCTCAAATTATCCCATAAGTAAATTTTCACTCAAGGTCTGAGTATCCAAGCTATAGCCCCCAATAACTAGGAATACAAGAAAATAAAACACAATGAATGAAAACCAATAACACAATAGGTAAAAGAAACAGCAATGTAGAAATGTGAGATGTTGAAATTATAGACATGGATTATGAAATTAGCTGACTTAATATTTTCAAAGAGACAGGGAAAATCATGAAAATGTTTTCAGGCAGCAAGAAACTATAAAAAGTGAAACTCCAATTTGGAAACCAATCAAACTGATTTCCTTGAAGTGGAAAATACATTAACTAAAATGACCAACTGCAGATCAGATACAACTAAATAAAATTCATTCAGAAACATTATTAAAGAATACAAGGAGAAAACTAAGGAAAACATAGAAGAAAAAATGAAGAAAGATATTATGAAAAGTCATATCTATTACAGAAGACAGTAGAATTGGGTCTTCAATTAAAAAAAGTAACTTGGAACACTTTGCTCAGTGAAGTGTATATTTTAAATCAGAGCAAAAATCCCTTTTTAAACAAACAGAAACATAGAGTTTACCACCCAGAGAACTAAGCTAAAGAGAGCTATAAAAGATGCATGTTGAGCTAAAGCAAAATGATCCCTATTTGAAGGCTTGAAGGGTAAGAAGTAATGAAGAGTAAAAACAACAGGTTAAGTAAATGGGAAGAAATGCAACAAATTAACATTAACTACATGAAACTACTCAACAGACAAACAATCATTTTTTATTATACAATAGACGTTTAAGTGCAGAAATAGTGACTAAATTGAGAGGAAATAAACTTTCAGTAGTTTGAAGTAATTATTTTGATGAGTAGGAGACCAAAGATTTTTATTAAAGTTAGATTTTGTGAAGTAGTGGATGCATGATGAAATCCAGTTGAGCAAATCCAAAAGATCTGATAGCATGCACCTTATCCAATATGCTTTGGCAATGCAGGGAGATGTCTGGGCAGAGAGGCCGCTACACAAGTGTTTTCTTCTCTTATGGCCCAGTCTCTGGCTTGGAGTGGAAAAGTTCTCTAATTGTGGTGTATGAATTGTTACCTCACACAGCTGGGAGTATTCATTGTATGAAAAATATGCATTCGTTTTCCTAGCTTATGTTTTCTTAGAGGACAATTCTTTATAAATCTATAGATTTTTAAAAGTTTATTATTATAAGTAAACCTTTAGCCTGGGATTCCTGTTTAACATTACATAGATAAAGACTTACTCCTTGCAAATATCATTCTTACTTAGAACTTCAGTTACCGTGTTAATCAGGAAGTTAAACCAGTCACCTACCTTGTTTTCTTTACCCCAAGAGCATCCTTTTAGTAATCTGGAAGAGAATGAATTAAAGGCTAGCTGTTTAACTCCTTCCTTTTCGTTATGGTAATCAAGGAAAAAAATGGTAATCAAGGAAAAAATAGAAAGCAAGATAAATAAATTTGATATTGGTAGAAAGGACAAAATGAGATAATAAAAAATATTCAGTCAATCCTACAGAAGACAAGAACAGGGAAAGGCACAGGGGGACAAAATATACAAAATAATATGGTAGAGTTAAATAGTATTAAATAGGCTGTAATTATATTTAATGTTAATATATAGCACACTCCAATTAAAAGATAATAATTATTTGGCTCAAAAATAAAATCCAGTCATGTGTTGTTTGCGAAATCTGTAATATACTAATGTAAAAAGCTTTAATATAGTATTTACAATCAGAGAAACATGGAAATATTAACAAAAAACAGTTTTAATTACATTGATGACATTCAAAATATTCTTTATTACGAAAACATTACTAAAATAAAAGACTTCATCGTGATGAAAAGATTTAATTCACAAGGAAAGTTTAGTATTTTAATCTCAATAATGTTCTTAAATTACATTAAGAAACAAAAATGATTAAATCCACAATCATAGTAGTTGATTTTAACTACTATGATTCTCTATTAATAATTAGTGAAAAGAATTAACAAAAATGTATAGAAGATCTGAGAAACATTTTAACAATTTTGACTCAATGGCCTATGTGGAACATTTCACCCAACAACTGGATAATATCCATTATTTGGAAGACAGAACACAATTACAAATATTAAACATGTATTAGTCTGTAAATGAAGTCTTAATAAACTTTGAACAATTCAAATCATAAAGGGACATTCTTTGACCATAGTACATTAGTACTGAAATTAATAACAAAAGATAACATCTTTGTGTGTGGGAGCTAAGATACTGTAAACCAAAAAATGACTGAGGCAGACCTCAATGGATTACAGATTTATTTTGCAAGATTGAGGACATACCCAGGAAAAAGATACACACATCACAGTAGGATTTGTGGCCTGTACTTTTTCCAAAAGAGGGAAGAATTAAAAAAAGAAAGATGGATAGGCAATAAGGTAAGTGATTACATTCTTGTGAAGCTCTAATTAGAGCTCAATGGATCTACATTTTACCTGTGAAAAGAAGGGAGTGGGAGAAAGTCAATTATGCATTCATCTCACACCAATTTACACACAGTAAATCTACATTTTACATAAGATAAATTGAGCATGTGAAATTACAGCTGTTTGGGAACAAAAGGAAGGCAGTTTTGCATAACCCAGCTCCCAAGCTTAACTTTCTTTTTGGCATAGTGAGTTTGGGGTCCCGAGATTCTATTTTTCTTTCACAATCTGTAAATCTAAATGATCCATCTAAAACCTAGCCACTAAATTCTAAGCGATCCTGCTGGGTAGAGGGTTGGAGGTAAGTTGGGTTAAAAAAAAAAAAAAAAAGAAAAAAAGAAAAGAAAGAAGATTCAGTTTCATATAAAGAAAAATGAGAGGCAAGAAAGCATAGACTGATCTTCAACTTATAAATTTTTTCCATCAAGACTCTGAAAGCAATGCAAAGATAGAGGAAAGCATTTTAACCATGAAAAGTTCATAAAATATACCTTCCATGCACTCTTTCTTACTAAGGTACTGAAGAATGTACTACACAAAAATATGTTAAGAAACCAGTTAAGGTACAAAGCTGAGGTTCAAGAAATGATATAGTTGACTGAATAGAGCAGAAACAAAGAATCCCAGAAATGAGAACGAATTGGAGCTAGAAGACTCCAGGAAAAATCCAAGAAAACAAACTAAGTAAGTGAATAAATACATGAATAAATGTGTGAATTAAAGAATAAATTACAATTTAGAAAATAACCATATTATACCAGATCAATGGTTATCAACCATGACCTCCAACGATATTACTACAGCCTGGGGAGCTCAACGCTGGGGCATAACTAAAGAGCATTTGATTTAATTAATATGAGTGGGCTTGGTGCTGGACGCAGTAGGTTTGAAGAGAGGGTGTGCTTCAGGGGCAGAGGGATGAGTTCATCATACTCCTCATTTTAGGGCCATCATTGTCATTCTTCCTTGCAAGATCTGGCTTCTAATTTTTAAATTTCCTTTGACCTCTATGCCACACTTCCTATCCCACTAGAGGAAGCCAATTAATATGTTTGTTATGTTTCGTGTCTGCAGTGATTATGCAAAAATAGATATTATTTTGTATACATGTATTTTGTTAATGGAAATGCCAATGGATGATATATCTTACTCTGATTCTTATTTCTTTTCCATGGAGTACTATCTTATAAGGTCACCCTACGTCTCTCTGTTTACACAATTTACATGAAGCAGCTATGAATTATTATTTCTCATGATTTGGGGGCACTTCTGTTGATTTTCCATGATCACTTATATCTTTGCTTTTGGACATAGAAAGCAAAGGTTGTGTGGACCTCTCTCCTCGTGGTCTTCATCTGGATTCTTCACATCATGTCATCTTGTGGTTCTCAGAGAACAAAAACAAAATCTGTAATGACTCTGAAGAAATTAGCTAGGAAGTAAAACAATATAGTTTCTTTTCATGTTCTATTGTCAAAACAAGTCTAAATCCATCCCAGATTAATGAGGTAGGGAAACTGACTGAGCTTTTTTAATGGGAGAAATAGTCAAGTAAGACACATTGCAAAGGGGATGGACAAAGGGAGGCATGCTGCCATTGGGACCATCATTGTAACCATCAGTCACAAAAGTAAAACAAACAAAAACCAAAACAGTGAATGGAGGAAAAATAAGAAAGTATTAAAATAGAGAATAATCATAGACCACTACATGGCTCTAAATGATATTTATACCATCATAATAATGTAAATGCTATTTGTCAATAGGCATACAGAGAGTGTGGTAACTCTAGGAAGGTTACATACTTGACAGATAAATTATCAACAGATAATTTAATAAAATCATCATTGTTGTCATCAATAAAATAAGGAAAAGTAGCATATATATTATACCCTAAAACTTGACATAAATACTCAAAGAATAACTTGAAGAGTTGAAAGTTGTTGTCTGTGGACAGTGATTTGTTGGCTTGGAGAGATGTGAGTCAGGAACTCCTGCTTTTCATTATGCACCTTTTGCCAATGTTTAAAAGTGACCACAGAGTTATTATATTTGTAAGAGAAATCTGAACCAAATGAAACCCAACTGAATAAACAAACAAAAAATAACTGATTGTTTTCTCCTTAAAATATCTCTGAATTGGCCTCACTAGAACAAATTCTTCAAACATTTAACTAAAGTATTTAAGGAGATACAGAGCAAGACAAAACCGCTTAACATTCCATAAAGTAGGATTTGAAATCAGTCTGTTATCAAACTCCAGGAAGAAACTGTAATTACAAGGCTGAGGAGTCTGCTTTCAAAAAAGCACAGTTTAAATAACTTATTTTAGTGAATGTCTGCTCCCTGGTTCAGAATTTGAGAGCACTCAGAAATTCAATCTGAAAGCTGGGCAGTTATATCTTCTGAGATGATGGCTACATTTGATAGCAGAACAGCCAAAGACTAACAATCTTCCTGAATCTATTCCTAGACTGCAAGCACAACAATTTGACAGGAAATCTTTGTGGTTGTGGGTGAAGTGTGGGCTGGGGAAAGTGCGGATCATCAGTGGTGCTTTGCATCTTTCCAGAGTCCCAATAGACAAAGTGCTTTAGTCAGGTTCAAGCCAGCAAAAAGCCCTAGTAACAGTTTATATTGTTCTGCATTTGTTTATATAGCATTTTGCATTTAGTTTGTATAAACTTATGTATTATAATTTTATCTTTTATGGATCGTTTCTCTTTTGAATTTCAGAGAACTAAGCGTGCAGAAAAGGAATATCCTATTTCAATTCAGGAAAGCAATAGTAAAAGAGAGCCTTCATAATACGGGGGTTTGAGATGGAAGCTACACATATGAGCATGTTTTCAAGCCAAAAAATAAAGAGGGAATTTGTGTAGAAACTATTTTTGCATAGAGTGAAGTCAACAAAAGATATATTCAATCTTATATACTAGTTTTATCACATTTCTAGCAAATATACATAGGTAAAAATAATATAAGAATATGCTGTATCATGTTAACTTATGATTGTATCTTGGCTGTGGAGTTCTGGATTTCCTTCCCCACCCCTCTAATTATTTATATTTTCCATAGTGACCAAACTAATTTTTCGGACAAGATAGAAAGATGTATATTAATTTTTTTAAAAAAGATTAAATAGAATGGTGAATATTTTGAAAAAATGGGGAAAGAAGCTCTAAGAAAAAATATTTGTACACAACTAGCTTATTAGAAATATTCCATTTGGTAGCAAAAATAACAAAAGAAAACTCAGTATCTGCACAAAGAAGGCAACTAGCAAATGATTCTTTTTTCAGCTCCTTCCTCTTTTCATCCTCATGGCATTCTTGAGAACTATGATTATAACTCTATTTTCATGTTTTATTTCTGGCTTACATAGTTGGGTTTCTCCTTTTTTTTTTTTTTTTTTTTTTTTCTGTGTACAGGTGCTTTTATTTCCATGACCAAAGATTTTGGAAATAGAATTTGCTGGGTCAAAGACTACACACACACAGTTTTTACTGAATAATAAACAGATATAAATAATATTCATGACACTTGTAGACAAAATAACAAAACAAATATCTATCTACTTCATCTAGTTTAAGAAATAAAACTTCCCCTGCGCATTGAGGCCTCCTGGGTGTCCCTTATATAATCCCTTTTCCTGTTTAGAAAGGAAACTTCTAAGTTGTTAAATTTGTAATTTTTTTTGTAGGCCCTTTACTTACTAAAAGTATTCTGACTAAACAAAACCTTGAAGACTGGGTGGCTTAACCTCTTTGGAGAGTGTGCAATTATTTGTTTAATATAACTTAAATATCATAGGTACCAAATACAGTGTAACTCATAATAATAAGGAATGCTTTAAAAGTAAGCAATAATAAGTTGTTGCCATTTTAAGCCACTAAGTTTGGAGATGTGTTACTATAGTAATATAGATATTAGATAAGTGGGATACTGCTAATAATTATATACAAAATATGCATGATACTATATATTATAGGATGAGCTAGCTGATCACCCTACAAAATTTTTTAAAAATTAAATTTCGGGGAAAGTTGTTGCCTGCAATAACATGCAATATAGTAAATGTACCTAAAGATTTTTGTCCCACTTGTGTTTTAAAAGGATGGATAGGGCCCCATGTGGTGGCTCACGCCTGTAATCCCAGCACTTTGGGAGGCGGAGGCGAGTGGATCACCTGAGGTCAGGAGGTCGAGACCAGCCTGACCAAAACGGAGAAACCCCGTGTCTACCAAAGATACAAAAATTACCCTGGCATGGTGGCATATGCCTGTAATCCCAGCTACTAGGGGGGCTGAGGCAGGAGAATCGCTTGAACCCCAGAGGTGGAGGTTGCCGTGAGCTGAGACTGCGCCATTGCATTCCAGCCTGGTCAACTGGAGCGAAACTCTGTCTCACACACACACACACAAAAAAAAAAAAAAAGAAAGAAAGAAAAGGAAAGAAAAAAAAGGATGGATAATCAGGTGGATATTGAAATCATGAGCTTGACACTGGCTGCATATAAAGTTCTGCAGCACAAGTAAAAAGAGCCTAGGAAAGAATTAGCCAGTTTGTCAGGAGGATTGTTGGGTTGGAAATAAATCTTTTTTTCTCATCTTTAGTCAAGCCAGAAAAATTTCAAAACCAGAGTACTGACAATAGCATAACTTCAAGGTAAAGATGAAGTCAAGGATATGGCTCTAACAACACGTTTGTTAAGTTCTTTAGAAGCGATAAGGTAATTTATAATGGAGACTGTTGGGAAGGCAATAGGTCTCTTTGGAAAAAATATCGTAAGTCTGAACTAAAAGGTATTGATGCTGTTTTAAATAGTAAAATCAAACAAACAAACAAATGACGTCTGGGTCCCTGAATTTCTACACAGAGAAAGCAGGTTAGGAGGGCTTCCCTGTTGCTAAAGGGATTCATTTTACAGTGCCCTATTCAGACATGACCAAAGAGGTTGAGAAAAATGTGGAGCAGCCCTGGACCCGTTGAGCTCTGGTTTGAAGCAAAGCTCTTCCTGCCTATTCATAGATTCTTGAGAATAAATATTTGTTGTTCTCAGCCACTTAGAGTTGAGTGGTTTGTTTTAGTCAGCAATAGCTGACTGACACAAAGGTCGTTTCATATGCTCAGAAATTGATGTAAGGTTCCATCACCACTTTGAAGGAGATTTCAAGTTAATGAAAGTTTCAGACGCTGGCTTCCAGGCATTGCGTATTTTCCTCTTCTAATTGCAAAGTGAGTACTTAATAATATCATTGACTTAATATACACCCTACAAGTGTCAGAATTTTAGAATGTGTAGTAAATATGCCCCAAGTTTTAGTGTCATTGAAACATTTAGAGAGCATGGTTCATTCTTTGTATGGCCTATGCTAAAAAGTAAAGGGGGGAATTTGGAAATACAAAAGCACATGTGATGTAAATAAAAATATTCTGCTATGACTTATCACATAACGTAATAGTTCTCAGAATCTTGATATGATATTAAGCTTTATTTCCACAGTGGAAAGAGTGCCTTAAAATGTATGAAGCTCTACATATTATGAAAATGTCAATGTTAGAAATAAACTTGAAATAAAAAAATAGAAAACTAGATTATTAATTGAAAAGCTATTTATAAAATAAATAGATAATTGAACAAAATAACTTTATTTTGAAAATCTGTATTTTAAAATATTTTGAAAATAACTGTATTTTGAAAAATCAGTGATACATGAGAGTTTGTATTGGTAGAACAATACTAATTATTAATAATATATGAATTATTAGCTATTGAAGGTAAGTTGGTATAAATTAGAAGTAGATTGTTATAAATTTAGAATGTTAAATATGACCTCCAGGGTAATCATGAAGAAAATATCTAAAAAGTATACATGAAAGAAAATGAGAAGAAAAACAAAATGGGTCATTGTAAAAAATCAACTAAACAAAATCAAAGGTTGTAATAGAGCATATAAAGGACAATAGGTCTTAAGACAACGAAAAACAAACAGAAAAATGACAAGAGTAAGTCGTTCCTTATTAGTCATTGCTGTAAATGCAAATAGATTAAATTCTCACATTGAAAGAAAGGGATTGGCATAATGCATACAAAAACCAAGATCCAACTGTAGGTGGTTTACAATAGACCAAGTTAAGGTTGAAAGACAGAAATAAATTGAAAGTGAAAGGATAAAAAAAACTCTATGCATATAGTTACCAAAAGAAAGCATGAGTGGCTATATTATTCTTAGACAAAATAGACTTGAAGTTAAAAACTATTATGAGATAAAATATAAATTAAATAATAATTATATTAATGAATAATATACAATGTTTATGGTTTATATTATTTTAGCATCTTTATAATAAACTTTCTGTTTTATGTATCAAAAATTGTGTCTCTTCAGTTTTCATAGAAAAGTTATTGAACCAAGAGTAAGAGACAAAACTTAGTTTATATGCCAAAATGAATGAAATTCAATTTTCTCCTCAGCAAGGAAACAAATTCCCACTTTTTTATCGTTATAATAAACATTGGACAGTCAAACTACTGAATGCCCATTTAAGGCAAAGTATTGTGAGAATATGTGAACGTTTTCATATCTTTTTAAATGTCATTTAAAGGAATCTGAGAGAAAAGCGAGTAAATATTGAAATATCAAATATTATAAATATATTCTACAAATATAAATCCTGTTCATAAAAACTCACTAAAAGATTAAATAGAGTGGATAGAATTCAAGGAAACTTCCCGAGGTTCTCAGAAAATAGCTTTGGTTTGTCAAAAGTAAATATATTGCTGATTTATGCTATTCATTTTTTTTCCCCAAATGCCTAATATAATCACTTTTATTTCTAGGAAGTAAGTTTTAACTTCAGTCTCTAAAATCAGAATTATGTGTTCATTGTGCAATTGTGTGTTCCAACAACAACAACAACAACAAAAACCTACCTTTTTACCAACCTTCTTATCAATTCAGTTCTATATCACAATCTAGGAAGCCATAGCTTCTCTGGAGTTCATCCTTGTCTCAGAATAGTGAGAAATTTGTTGTGAGAAACAAAGGCATGATGTTCCACAGCATATTTCTACATTTCTACAACTTATTCACCTTGCATATTTCTACAACATTTCTACAACTTGTTCACCTTGCATAACTGAAACTTTATATCCGCTGAGTATCTACTCTCAATTTCCCACACCCTCAGCCCCTGGCAACCACCATTCTACTCTCTGCTTCTCTGAGTTTTACCATTTAGATACCTCATATATGAAGAATCATACAGTATTTGTTATTTTTGATTGGCTTATTTCACTTAGTATAATGTCCTCCAGGTTCATCTATGTAATCACATATGGCAGAATTTCTTTATATTTAAAATAATATTCTATTATTAATGTACCATATTTAATTATTCATTCACTGATCAATGGACATTTATATTGCTTCCATATATTGGCTATTGTGAAGGATACTGCACTGAATGTGAGACTGGGATCCTGATTTCATCTCTTTTGGATATATAACCAGAAGGGGATTTGCTGGATTATATGGTATTTCTCTATTTGAGATTTTTTGAGTACTCTTTTTCTTAGCAGCTTCAACATTTTACTTTCCCACAAACAGTGTACGAGAGTTTCAATTTCTCCACATCTTTGCCAACACTTATCTTTTATAGTAGGCATCCTAGCAAGTGTGAGGTGATACTCCATTGTAGTTCTATTGTGCATTTTCCAGAGAAGTGATATTGAACATCTTTTTATATATCTGTTGGCCATTTGTATTCTTTGGCTAAATGTATATTCAAGTACTTCTTACATTTTTTAAATGGGTTATTTTTTTGTTGTTGTTGTTTTGCTATTGAGTTTTTTCTGTTCCTTGTGTATTTTGGATATTAACCTCTTATCAGACATGTAATTTGTAAATATCTTCTCCCATTCCCTAGGCTGCCTTTTCATTCTCTTGACTGTTTCCTTTTACTGTGCAAAAGGTTTTTAGTTTGATATGGTACCACTTGCCTATTTTTGCGTTTGTTGCCATGTTGAAATAGCCTGTGTTATTGTTTTGGATATGCAGGTGTCATATCTAAGAAACAATTATCAGGACCGATGACATGAAGTTTTTTCCCTCTGGTTTCTTCTAGGCGTTTTACAGTTTTCGGTCTTACATTTAAGTGTTTAATCCATTTTAAGGTGATTTTTGTGTATGGTATAAAAGGCTGGATTTCATTGTTTTGAATGAAGGTATCAATTTCCCAATACTATTTGATGAAGAGACTATTATTTCCCCCTTGTGTATTCTTGAGCATATATGCATGATTTTATTTCTGGACTATTTTGTTTTATTGGCCTGTGTGCCTGTCTTTATGTTAGTACCCTACTGTATTAATTACTGTAGCTTTGTAATACATTTATAAATCAGGAAGTGTGATGTGGCCAACGTTATTTTCTTTCTCAAGACTGATTTCACTTTTTAACATCCTTTGAGCTCTATATGAATTTTAGGATTTCCTAAAAAATGCCATTGGGATTTTGATATGGATTGCGTTGAATCTGTAGATAGCTTTGGGTAGTATGGGCATTTTAACAATATTAAGTCTTCCAATCCAGGAACTCAGGATATCTTTCCACTTACTTGTATCTTTGTTAATTTATTTTATCAATGTCTCGTAGTTTTCAGTACATAAGTATTTTCCCTCCTAAGTTTATTTCTAAGTATTTTATTCCTTTTGATGCTATTTATTATTTTCCTTTTTAGATTATTTGTTGTTAGTGTATAAAAGCACAACTGATTTTCATATGTTGATTTTTTTATCCTGAAATTAACTGAATTTGTTTATTAGTTATAATAGTGTGTGCGCATGTGTGCGTGTGTGTGTGTGTGTGTGTGTGTGTGTGTGTGTGACTTTAAGGGTTTTCTACAAGAGATCACATTATCTTCAAACAGAGATAATTTTGCTTCTTTCATTTTGATTTGGATGTCTTTCATTTCTTTTGCTTGCCTAATTACTCTGGATAGGACTTCCAGTAACATGTTGAATAAAAATAGCAATAGTGGGCATCCTTGCCTTGTTCTAGATCTTACAGGAGAAGCTTTTAGTTTTTCATGATTGAATATGATGTTGATGGTAGACTTTTAGATATAGCTTTTACTATGTTGAAGTATTTTCTTTCATTTATATTTTATTGAGTTTTTTTATCATAAAAAGGTGAATTTTTACAAACACTGTTTCTGTATTATTGAGATGATTATGAGGTTTGTATGCTTCATTTTGTTAATGCAGCGCATCACATTCGTGATTTGAGAATGTTGAACCACATTTTTATTCCAGGGATAAATCTCACTTAGTAATGGCACATGGTCCTTGCAATGTGCTGTTGAATTCAGTTTGCCAATATTTTTCTGAGGATCTTTGCACCTCTGTACGTCAGAGATATTGACCTGTAGTTTTATTTCAGTCTGTGGCTTTGTTTGGCTTTGGTATTCAGGTAATGCTGGCCTTATAAGTTTGAAAATGTCCCCTCTTCTTCAGTTTTAGGAAGAGTTTGGTAAGGATTCCTACTGATTCTTTAAATATTTGGTAGAATTCACCAATGAAGCCATCTGATCCTGCATTTTCCTTCTTGGAAAGTTTTGATTACTGTTTCAATCTCCTTACTCATAATGATTTTGCTCAGATTTTCTATTCTTTCATGTACAGTCTTGTCAGGTTGTATATTTCTAAAAATGTATCCATTTCTCCTAGCTTATTTAATTTTTTGTCATATAATTATTCACATTAGTATGATCCTTTTTTCCTACGGCATCAGTTAAGTGAAATATTAATAATACTATTAATAAAAGTAATTCTCTTTCATTTCAGATTTTGGGTATTGCATTTCTATTTTTCCTTAAGTTAGCTAAATGTTTGTCAATATTGTTCATCTTTGAAAAAACCAACCCTCGGTTTAGCTGATTTTTTTCTGTTGTTTTTCAATTCTCTATTTTGTTTAAGTCTGCTCTAATATTTATTTCCTTCCTACTACTTACTTTGCGCTTAGTTTGTTTTTCTTTCTCCAGTTCTATTTAGTGTAAAGTTATATTTTTTATTCCTCTTTTCAAAAGTGTTTATCACTTTATAAACTGATTTCTAACTATCACTTTTACTGCCTGTCATAGGTTTTGGTATATTTTTGTTTTCATTTGTCTCAAGAAATTTTCTAATTTCCCTTTTGATTTCTTCTGTTGTTTAAACGTGTGTGGTTTTTATTTTTATTTTATCACACATTTGTAGATTTTTCCATTTTCCTTCTGCCATTTATTTCTAGTTTTACTCCATTGGGATCAGAAAAGACTGTTCTGCATATGTCTATGTATTTATCTGTTAGGTCCATTTGGTCTATATTGTTTTTCAAGTCCACTGTTCTTTTTTTGATTTTCTATCTGGATATTCTATCCATTATTGAAAGTGGGGTATTGAAGTCTCCCATTAATTTATTTCTGTTTATTTCCCCATACAGTTCTGCCAGTGTTAGCTTTATGTATTTTGGTTCTCTGATGTTGAATGCATTTATGTTTATGATTGTTATATGAATCAGTCCTTTTAAGAGTATATAATGGCCCTTATCCCTTGTGATAGTTTTTGACTTAAATTCTATTTGGTGTGATTTAGGTATAGCCTCCCCTACTCTCTTTTGGTTACCATTTGGATGGAATATCTTTTTCCATCCTTTCATTTTCTTCAGCCTGTATGTGTCCTTAACTCACTTAAATCTAACGTGAGTCTCTTATAGAAAGTATATAGTTGGATCTTATTTTTAAAATTTGTTCAGTTACTTTATAGCTATAGATTGAGGAGTTTTGTTCTTTAAAGTAATTATTGGTAGAGAACAACTCATTATTGCCATTTTGTCAGTTTCTTTTTTTTTTTTTTTTTTTTTTTTTTGTCACTCTTGTAGTTCTTTTGACCTCTTTTCCTTTTGTTGTCTTCATCTGTGTTTTGTTGATTTCTTTATATTGATATACTTTTATTCCTTGCTCTTTGTCTTCTTCTTTTCTAAATTAACCATTTTATTTTCTATTATTGTCATAAAGGGACAAATCTCACTCTGTAACCTAGAGTGTAGTGGCATGATCATAGAATACTGCAGCCTCAAATTCCTGGCCTCAAGTGATCCTCCCACCTCCACCTCCCAAATTGCTGGGATTCCACATGTGATAGCTCATGCCTTTTTTTTCTTTCTGGTATTTTCTGTGGCTATTTTTCTTTGTGGTTACCATGGAGTTTATATAAAATGTTTTATAATTACAACAGTTTATTTTAAGCTGATAACTTCAATCCTATATAAATCTTTACACTTTTCCCCTCTATCTTGTATATTATTGATGTCACAATTTATTTCTTTCATATTATGAATTTATTAACATATTTTATTGTTATAATTACTTTTATACTTTTGCCTTTTAACTTTATACAGGAATCAAAATAGATAGACACACTTTTATTACAGCATTAGAGTATCCTGTATTCTTGTATGTATTTACCATTTCCACTAAGTTTTATGTGTGTGTGTGTGTGCGTGTGTGTGTATATATAAAAAATGTGGGTTTTTTTTTTTGTTTTTTGTTTTTTTTTTTCGAGACGGAGTCTCGCCCCGTCCCCCAAGCTGGAGTGTAGTGGCGTGATCTCGGCTCACTGCAAGCTCCACCTCTTGGGTTCACGCCATTCTCCTGCCTCAACCTCCCAAGTAGCTGGGACTACAAGCGCCCGCCACCATGCCTGGCTAATTTTTTGTGTGTTTTTAGTAGAGACGGGGTTTCACCATGTTAAACAGAATGGTCTAGATCTCCTGACTTTGTGATCTGCCCGCCTCAGCCTCCCAAAGTACTGGGATTACAGGCCTGAGCCACCACGCTTGGCTAAGTTTTATATTTTTGTATGCTTTCATAGTGCTGTTTAGTATCTTTTTGGTTAAAGTTGAAGAACTTCTGTTAGCAATTCTTGTATGACAGTGCTAGTGGTAATAAAATCCTTCATCTTTTGTTTGTCCAGAAAGTTTTCATCTCCTTCGTTTTCAAAGGACAGTTTTTGCTATGCATAGTATTATTGGTTGGCAGTTTTTGAGAGGAGAAGGAAGGTCCAGGATTTTTAGTTTCACCATCTTGCTGATCTCACTCAGGTAATACATGTATAGAAAGCGATTACAAACCAAAATGTATGGCATTGAAAACAAATGAAACCAATTAGAATAGAGAAGTTTCTTGATAGCGTAAGGATTAGTAGAAAGAATTGAAGAGATTTGGTCAGCTGAGAGGTGGAAGATGATAACTACCCTCAAATATAGTCATGTAGAAGAGGTTATAAATGCACTGTGTGTCATTTTACAGAGGAAATAGTAGCAAATGTAGAAGGTAGAACAATACTTGATGATTGGCCTTTTCTACCTCTCTAGTTTCCTCTGCGGCATTTTCCCTCTTGTGCAATTTTCTTCAGTCACTTTGTCCATCCTTTGGGTTTTTGAACGGAATCATCTGCCTCCCTTCTCAAAATTTATGCATTCCGTTTTGCTCACTCTGACCTCTGAAGTAAAACAGTCTCTTCTTTTAGTACCTCTTCTTGGCATAACCTATTCCTATTCCTCCATCCTCTATTTAACTCCACTTCTCTCAGCTTATTCTCATATTTTGTTTAGACATGTTTTTGTTAGCTCTGGAGAGCATCACATTTCCCAGCTAAATATTAATAGCAACTTCTGCATTTACCTCAACTTATAATAATGTATTTGCATTATTACTTGGGTTTTTATATGTCTTTTTTATTAGACTGCAATTGTGGTAATTTCAATGTCTCTTCTCTATCAGACATTAAATAAAAACCTATAGCAGCAATGCATGGATATAGGGAAATGGTTTAACAGAAGTAAAATGTATTAAAGTATCCTGCTGTCCAGATGCAAAATGGGCTACTTTTAAATTACTGAGCTTGCAATCACTTGACATTTTTAACCAAAGGATGAATGGCCATCTGTTTGTAATAGGAATGTTCCAGAAAGGTTTGTACAAATATTGAATAGGGATGTTGAAGGCCCCAAAGGTTCTTTTTGACCTTTTTATTCTATGACTTACCAATGAACTTTATAAAACAACTTTCTAGTAAGTTAGAACTGCCAGTATTCTACAAACAAACTCGTAATTCTATAATACCGTAGGATGAGACCCACTGATTACTACCCATTAAATTCATGATCAATGTTTGGGTAGAACAGTGAGGTTGAAACACTATTTTTTATTATTTTTTTTTCTAGACAAACTTATTTAAAGGCCTGCATTACATCAATGAGGTATCAAATGGTAAGTCTGAGACAGATTAAAAGTTGTAACTCAAGAATCAAGAGGACTAGTGAGTTTATCAACTCTTCATTTTCTTAGAAGACGAGAAGAATAAGTATATTACTTGGTATTCTGAATGATTGGAATTAAAATAATGTAACATATGGGTCACCAACCCCCAGCCACGGACCAGTACCATCCCAGGGCCTATTAGGAACCTGGCCACACAGCAGGAGGTGAGCAGTGGGTGAGCATTACCGCCTAAGGTCCACCTCCTGTCAGATCAGCTGTACCTGTAGCATCAGATTCTCATAGGAGCTCGAACCCTATTATGAACCACACACGGGAGAGATCTAGGTTGCCTGTTGTTTTTGAGAATCTAACTAAAGCCTGATGATCTGAGGTAGAACACTTTTTTTTTTTTTTTTTTTTTTTTTTTTTGAGACGGAGTCTTGCTCTGCCGCCCAGGCTGGAGTGCAGTGGCCGGCTCTCAGCTCACTGCAAGCTCCGCCTCCCGGGTTCACGCCATTCTCCTGTCTCAGCCTCCCGAGTAGCTGGGACTACAGGCGCCCGCCTCGTCGCCCGGCTAGTTTTTTGTATTTTTTAGTAGAGACGGGGTTTCACCGTATTAGCCAGGATGGTCTCGATCTCCTGACCTCGTGATCCACCCGTCTCGGCCTCCCAAAGTGCTGGGATTACAGGCTTGAGCCACCGCGCCCGGCCCCAGTAGAACACTTTCATCCCAAAACCATCCCTCCACACCCTCATGGAAAAATTGTTTTCCACGAAACCAGTCACTGGTGCCAAAAAGTTTGGGGACAACTGATGTCAAAGACTTAGCGTTTTCCTAGTGAAATTGAAACTACTACATTCAGAAAATTCTGCAATTTTTGGCCTAGGTACAGTGGCTCATGCCTGTAAGTCCAACACTTTGGGAGGCTAAGGTAGTTGAAACGATTGAGTCCTAGAGTTCGAGATCAGCCTGGGCAACATGTTGAAATCCTGTGTCTATAAAAAAAAAATACAAGAATTATGTGGGTATGGTGACACATGCCTGTGGTCCCAGGGACTTGGGAGACTGAGGTGGGATCACTTGAGCCTGGGAGGCCAAGGCTGCAGTGAGCCATAATTGCATCACTGTCCATCAGCCTGGGCAACAGAGTGAGACTTGAAAGACAGACAGCCAGGAAGGAAGGAAGGAAGGAAGGAAGGAAGGAAGGAAGGAAGGAAGGAAGGAAAGAAGGAAGGAGTGAGGGAGGGAGGGAGGGAGGAAGGAAGGGAGGGTTTTGCAATTTTGATTCACTTTGACTTCTGATATCAAATATTGCATTTTATATGATGCCAGATGTGATCATATGTAGTATTTCCTTCTCATGAAGTAGACTCTTTAAAAATCTACATTTATTTATTTCAAATAACTTACAACTTACACACACAAAAAAACTCTGTAAAGTTACAGTGTTGTCATGCATCAGATGCAATCATAAAAATACATTCAATTTCTAATGTCAGGGATGTGGTTATACTAACATCTATAAACTAACGTTATTTTGAAATTTAAGTTATGTTTAATTATGATATGCATTTGCCAGTATACCTACATATGATATATATAATTTTTTTACAATTTAACATTTTTCATAGTGCTTACTAAGGGGAGGCACTGTTTAACCACTTTTAAATTATTAACTTAAGTCTTGATTTTAAAATGCCCTATAATAGAAGTAATTTTAATTTTCCATTTTACAGAAGAGGACATTAAGATAAAGAGATGTTTAGCCAATTGACTATGGCCACAGGTTGTAAGTAGTGTACTTGAGGTTTGAACCCAGGCAATCTGAGTGCACATCCATGCATTTAACTATTATATGATAGTACATAAAATATCAACAGTACAATGGGGTCAAAAATGAAAAATCAAAGTCTCTTACTCACTTCTATCCCCATCTCTTTTACTGCTTCTTAGAGGTATGCATAATTAGCTTTTAATGTCCATAACTGCTTTTGTTAGATATTATCCTAATTTTAAGTAAGGGGCATATCGTTTATTGACAGATTTAAACAAACTCATGAGGAAATTTGAAAACATTACTTCTAATTCTCTTTTAGCTTCCATACCCATACTTCCGTTAGTTGTGTTTTGGTTATTTTAGTTCTTACCTTTGATCTTTTAAAAATACACTTAAATATTTAATTTTGATTCATCCACTTGAAATAATTTTCATCTAGATAACCCTCTTCTTCATTTTCTGTGAAACATTTTTGTGTTACCAAATTTTACATTATTTGTATTTTCATGGAGAAATGTACTTTTTTAAAAGTCAAAAACCAGTAAACGGTTTTGTTAAATTATGCTCATGTATTATTATTTAACTTAGAACCAAGTATTGTGAAGGACATGTGATCTGATGCCATTAAAATCTGAGATCATTTCACCCTTTTTTCTTGTAATTGCTCAGAATCATGCAATGATTTTTTGTTTTGCTTAAATGAAGACTGTGCTTTTTTCCTGCCGCTTTGAGTTTTACCATGTATTCTGTATTTTATGTACTTTATTAAAATGTGTATAATAGTCATCTAATTAATTATCCATACATGCCCTATAAGCATCAGATTTAATTTTTTATGTAAGCATTGAAACAGAGTTTGCAACATAGCTGATTCATTTAGCAATATCTGTATATATGTGCATAAATATACACAAATGAGCAGATCTTGATACTTAAAGGTTTTATAGGTAAGCATAAGAATTTTGTGTATATGATAATTAGCACTTACATAGTGTTATTTTATGTGTAGTAAATTTTGAAGCATACTAGTTTGAAATGTATCAAAATTATTTAGGAAATATTTTGGTTCTTTAGTTAATAAAGCCATTTTTGTGTCAACATTGATTTTTTAGCTTCCAAGAAATCTGAAATAATTATACTGAGTATCCCATTAGAAAACAAATGTAATAGTAAGTAATTTTTAACATCTCCAAGTAATCCATATATAGTTTCTCCCATATATATTTTACTGTCAATAAAACCAGTAATTCTGAGACTTTCAAATAAACATGGTTCACTTAGCCTAGAATTTTAAGATATTATGGTTGCTAACTGTGGTTACCATTTAAATTTTCAGGAACTATTTTTAATGTATTTTTATATGGGATGTGATTACCTTATCTCCTTCTTATGTTGATGTTGAAAGAGGTACTAAATATTATGACTAGTTGCTGAAATAGTTTCTTAATAGATGGGAACATAGACATTACTTGCTTGCAAAATTGTTCCTTTCCTATCCCACTTAAGGAAAGGAACCAGAAGAAAAGGAGGAACGGTGGGACATATAATTGCTAGGATGAAAACAACCTAAGGAAAAAACAACAGAAAAGAAAAGATATCTGCTGCACTAGCTTAAAGCTATTAACAACATGCACATTTTATTCATACGAAAGATTATATTTTCTCTGTAGTTTTTCTACAGTATAATGATGTTACCCAGTATTTACATTTTAACATTGCTTTTATTGAATTTGACAAATTAAGATTCATAATTTAAAAGTGACTGATACTGCAGTACAAAATATAGGATTGCATGATAGAATGAAGCATTCTAGCAAAGGTTTTAAACTAATAAAGTGGTAAATTTTGCCTCAGAATTCACATGAAGTCATTTTTATATAATATTTTACTGTGACAATAATGTAACTATACATTTAAATTTCATTAATGTATTATTATTGTCTTTAATATATTAATTGTAATTAATGTATTTAAGTGTAATTAGTGAATTTTCACAAAAGAAAAAGTATCAGTATTCACTGAATAATCAGAATGCCTTCACACTCATGACTTTTTTGGGGGTGAGGAATAACCTAAATGAACACTTACATCGTATACAGAATAACTCATACAATATCTAATATTTTACTGATCAATATGCCAACTCATATGTCTAATATTTTATTGGTTACATATTAATCACTGCAGAACTGCCATTGCTTACACATGTTAAATACTTTAATATAATTTATGCAGTCATGTAAAGTTTATGCAAAAATAACCTCTTTCATCAAGACTTGAATAAATATTTCTAAAAATGGATATGTTCATGTACTAAATATCATCAGTTTTCAAGATATATAGGAGATTTCAATTCAAATCTCCTATATATCTATAACTTCATCCTAATCTGATGGTGCTTAGCATAGTGGATGTTTTTGGGTTTTGTTAAAGTTTTAAGTCAATATATGGGGTAGAAATAGAAAATATTAAGATTTTAACCTGTGTAAATCAGTTATTTTTTATTAAAAAAATACACTTAGATTTTCTGTTTTATGCTCTCTGAGGTGATGGCCGCAGTTTCTCCAGAGCTTACAGTGTAGGACAAAAGTTCTTTCTAAAATAAGGCAGAATGAGCTCAGATTAGCCAAGGCTCAGAGTACTACAGTATTAATATTTCCAGTATGAACCAGGAATTCTGTTTTATAGTTAATATAGCAATGATTAAATCTTAAATAAATTCTTCATGTTTTCATGGAAAGATGCAAATGGCTTTAATACCTTTTTTCGAAAAAGGCAAAGATACGCAAATAATTATATGAGAACAAATGCGAACAGCTAAGTTTCATGTATGTTTACTTTGATAGCAAATACAGAAAATGCATATATTTGCAGTTTAGATGGAGATCATTATTTTCAATACTGGAAGTAAAAGTAATATTTTCCATTGATTTTTAGCCTTTTTCCTAAAAACATTGTCTTGTTTGATAATAGTCAAACATTTATTGCTAGAGGGATAGCATGAAGGTGAAGCACGCTGCATCCATCATAGAGTAACTCTGGTTTAGATAACATTAAAGATCCCCATAAAAAAGGAAGTCTAAATCTCTTATATATCACACTTTCTTTGCTCTAATTTGAGTTTTATCATAAAGAAACTATAGTGTTTAAGAACAAGAGAAGAAGAAAAGGTGTTACCCTTAAAAGAAATAAACACAATTAAATACAATTTTTTTAAAAAGCAGACAAAAGTATTTAGGTAGTTTATTTAAAATACAAATAGTTTTATTTATTGTAGTAAGAAGGAAATCTTGGTTTTCCTGATTTGGGGAGAACATTTGTTGGACTGGGGACAATTTCACAGGAACAGTCTTAAGCAAAGAGTAAAGAAAACCATACTTTGCTACATATTTTTAATGTTAACATGAGTCTCACCGAGGGGGTGGATAATCAAACAAATTAAAGCTGAAGTGTTTTATTTTGCTCTTTGTCTTTCCCTACTAGCATCTTTTGTCAGAGGAAAGTTAATATGTTATTTATGCCTGATGATACAATTGTCCCACTTAAAAGACTTCAGTGGTTCCTCAATGCTTACAGAATAAGTAACTATGAAACTACAGAGCAAGACATTTCTAAATGTGACTCCAGTTTTCTTTTCAATATCATGCTCTTTGCATCACCAGTAAAACCATATTCAGGGCACCAGATCACTCACGTACTCTGAACTAAGCACCATTTGCCTGACTGAGCAGCATTTATTTGCCTGTCAGCTTTCAAGGCCCAGAACAAATACACCTGATTCCTACCCAGGTGAATTAATCACTCTCTGCTCTGTGATACCAAACCACATTATTGAAATCACTAGTATAACAAATTTGTACTCATTTAGAGGTATTTTTGTATTTGTTAGCACTACTGGTCTGTAAATTCCTAGAGAGTTTGTATACTGTTTTATTCATCTTCACAACTATGTTTCTTGGGAACAGTAGAAACTCTGCAAACTCTCTTTTGAATAAATAGTGATGTTACAAATTATTTCCTTATTGTTCTTTATTCAAACCGACCATTAGTGTGTGGAGGTTTCTTTTTAACAGTGTGCTTAAATTTTTATGACCAGACATTAGTGAAAATAAAGGACGTTAATAAAAATCTACTAATGTGTAACATTCACAGCAAAAAAAAAAAAAAAAAATAGGTTGTATATCCAACTCAATATTCTTTTTAAAGGAATGCCTGTTAAATTTTGAAATGTAAGGTTAATTAAGGTATCAGAGAAATGAGAGAGCTGATACACTCACTGTTCTTCTGTCTTTTGTTTGTTTCAATCCATTTATTTGCTATAATACATGTTAGAGATGTTTGTATAATCACTCTAGTTATGCTGCTACTACATGCATAAGTTAGAACAAGCTACCATATTGATTGCAAAAATATCAAATAACATATTAAAACAAAAATTATAACACTATTTTATTCTTCTACAAGTATTTGCTTTAATTAGAAACGCGAGAGACTTCATTCTTTTATAAAATCACTAGAGATATTCTGTAATGTAAAATAACATGAAAATTTATTTCCAATTAAATAGACATTTACAAAAATTAAAAATGTTTATAAATATGAAACTGAAGGTTTTATAAGCTCACAAAGATGCATGTGGGTAAATCAAGAAAGATCCTAGACACACACATGTGAACACATACCCACATATTGCATATTTATTTTTAAATTGTTAGCATAGAGGCAACCCCAAACACCAACAATGTACAAACTTTAACAGGTTTAAAGACGAGCACTTAGAAATTTGTAGTTATAGAAATGATTCATATAGTTTATATTTTATCTTCTAGAAAATTTATTTTCTTCTCTTACTTTTTCTTTTTTATAATTTGTAATAGCTATCCATGTTCCTATAAATTGTGTGTGTGTGTGTGTGTGTGTGTGTGTGTATATATA
>NW_016810891.1:907885-954295 GCF_001698545.2 Rhinopithecus bieti | reverse complement strand
TTTTCCCTTATTTTACTTTTTTCCCTTATTTTACTCTTTTCTGTCTTTTAAAATATTAGTATTCTTTGGGCGTCCCTACCATTGTTTATAATTTTCTTTTTTCACATTCTTTTCCATGTAGAACTATCAGTCTCTGCATGCTGTCACATTTTATTGTGATCTATTTTTTTAAACACAATTTTTTAAAAAAAATTTAAAATATTTAAATTTTTAAAATAATTTAAAAAAATATTTTTTTTAAACACAAATCAAACCACATCACCCCACTGTTCAGAATCTTTCAGTGTTTCCTTAAGGCCTACAGGATACTAACTCTATTTCTTTGCATGGGATGAAAGGCTCTTTTCAATCTGGTCGCGCCTGTCTTTCTAGCCTTATCGCCACAAGTTTGTTCAGCATGTACTTTGTACTTCAGTCACACTGGTCTACTTGCGGGTCCCCATTAAGCCATGAAATTTCAAGTTTCTATGCTTGCCTCTTGTAATCTTAGAAAACTCTATACTCTTCAAGATTCAATTCAAAATTCTACTTTTTTTTTTTCATTCTCTTTTAAGTCCCTATGTGTGTAGGTCAGTTGGCATCTGCCTACATTTATTTTATTAATAGTGATATATCTGATTTATACTTAACTGAGAATTCCTATGCATCTTTGCAGCTGCTGCTCCTTAGACCAATGCTGCACTCAGTCAGTGTAGAAAGATAAAATGGCTGAGGTAAATGAGCAAAGCATTATCATGATTACCACTGGCACGTTTGAGCATGATCACTTTAGAATATATGATGTTTGTTCACACTGCTCTTAAATCTCTTATTGTAATAAGATGCTCTTTATACTGGCCCTAGAGTTTTGCATTTATGTTTGAAATTTACACATTTTTAATTGCTAAATAATCCCCATGATTTTCTAACAATTGTGTATTTGGGCTCAAATTCACTGTCAGGAGCAACAGAATTATGTGATATGTGTATATATATATATATAAACACACATATAATTACAAATATATATGTGTATGTGTATTATATAGGTATATATTCATATATATATGCATATGTCTTTCCGATAAACCTATGAGGGCTAGCTATGTTCAAATAAATAAGCCACAAAAAATAATATTCAGAGTATAATAATACAGTCTGTAAATGTAGAAATTGACCAGCTGATTTAACCATAATGGAGGCAGTGCCAAGCAGATTTTAAAGACAGAAACAGATGTAGATGAATATAACACATAGAGAATTGTTCACTTTTTCATACTTTTCACATATTAAAATTAACTGTATTATTGAAATGATACAGTCTCTTTAGATATTTTAATCCAAATATTCCTCTTCAATATCTAGGTATTTCTCTTAGATTCATATTTTGAAAGTCAATATAAGTAGTATCTGTCTTGATAGATAGTAGTTAAGTAGTTAAGTTGCTTGGAGACAATTATGTAAAACACCCCCGATTTTATTTAAATTAG
The DNA here is from genome assembly GCF_001698545.2 of Rhinopithecus bieti. Lineage (NCBI taxonomy): Eukaryota > Metazoa > Chordata > Mammalia > Primates > Cercopithecidae > Rhinopithecus > Rhinopithecus bieti. Next base: position 952,826 of record NW_016810891.1, on the reverse strand, counting down.
TAATTTTCAAATGGAGATGGTTTCATCTTCAAGAGGTCATTTGATTATGTCTGACTGTTTTGGTTGTCACAGCGGGGAAGTGAGTGCTACTGACATCTAGTGGGTAGAGGCCAAGGGTGCTGTTAAATATCCAGCAGTGCAGCTCCCACAACAAATTATTTGACCCAAAATGCTCATAGTATCGAGGTAAAGAACTCTTGCTTTAAGCAAATTGTTCTACTTATGTTCAGTCTCCATATGTAGAGAGCATTTAAGAGCATTCAAAGAAATTGCCCAAATTCTCATGTGACCATTAGGAAGACTCAAACTTTGTCATCATTTTGTACATCAAAATCATTGAAAGGAACTTTCAAAGCATCCATGTAGGTAATAATATTTTCCATTTCTTTCTAAACTTATTGACTTTTGGTATCTAATGATATTTTAATAATTATTTACATTTATTGATTCTTTACACTACATTAAACCCTTTCTTGGGTACAATGATAGATGCAACAAATTAGGTATGCCTGGGTTCAGCAGGACAGATTTCCACAGAGGACCCAGAGCCTGTACACTATGAACTTTTTCACTCTTTCCAGAAATTCATATTGTAAAAAGAGAAGAATAGAACTTGAACAGATAATCTAGCTTTTATGTTCTCTCTAGGCAACATTCTGACTGAATTATGCCACACAGGCAAAAAGATTATAAAGATACACTTGGAAAAAGGATTTTCAACCTTCTTCAGTATCCAGTTCAACTTGATTGAAATAATTGAGTGCCTAAGTGCAAAGTAAGCCAGGATGGCTGACATCCTTAATTTGTTCTCAAAATAAGATATGGGATGAAAGGTATAAACTAAATGTTTTGTCACCATGAGACCAGACTATTCTGAGTAAACTCAGAAAAAGTTGCTCTACCAAAGTTAAGAACTTAAAAGTTGTTCTAACAAAATATGGTATTCAAAATATCTTTTGTGTCTCACTCTCAGTACATTTATCATTAACTTCTTAACTAATTTATTAAATGGGCACTAGTCACAATTTTAAATCCCTTTGAGATAGATTCTGATTTATATATGTGTGCATATATGTATGTGTATCAAAGACCATACATATAGATACAGTACATATATATTGGATATATATGTTTTATATATGTGTGTACATATACATCCACTTAAAATGACCACAAATACTTAGAAACTTTAATCTATGTAAAGAATAAGGATACAATAGGTGATGCTGAGCACTTTTGTTATAGTCATTAGTTCCTTCAAGTGAAGCTATGATCTGAATAAGCATAGAGGTAAGCCTCATGGTGTATATTGAGATAAATTTTCATTTGTTGATATATACTTTTTAACTAAAAATATAGAGATTATCTTATGACACTACAATAGAAATTTAATTAAAATATAGAGATTAACTTATGACACTACTCTAATAATTTAGTCTTCATTAGATAGGAGATTGTTGTATTTCAGTGAAAATGAATATTTTTAATCTCTAGTAGCTGCCTTCCAGGACAATATCATCTGTTGTGATATATTGTCAACAAAATTATTTTAATACGAGGCTGAATAAGGTAGGTCTTATAATTGAGTTAGAAGTAAAATACAGTAAGAAAATGGAGTGATTATATCTTATTGGATTTCAAAGCAGACATGGTTAAAGAGATAGTTTTTCAGCTAGGTTTAGAAGGATTAGACAGATTTCCAAAAATAAAGTTATCAGGATACAGTTTAAGGCAACTTACTTTTCTTATAGTCAATTAATTTTATCTTTTGATAGCATATTTTGTTTTCAACAACTTTTAATAAAAGTATATGATCTCAGTTTGTCATAAAGATTCTAATCTTATTACATGGGAATAAATTTAGATAAAATATCATAGCTCCTATACTTTAGTTTTTAGAATATACACCATTTATGTATCTAAATAAGTTGTTTATAGTAAAGTAATGATATAATAATTTCTAAAACAGATATTTTTAATTTTCATTTTGCATATTATAAGCATATATTTTACACTTTAGTGTTGTTAGCAAATTAATTTACTTTTCTTGGTCTCTGCATGATCTCTGAGTACAATAAACATAGTCTTCCAAGGCTTTTTGTATATATGTATAGGTGGCAGTGCAAATGTAAGTGTAGAGTAGTCAATAAAGGTCAGGTCATGTAGGGTTGTATAATTAAATTTAAGAACCTAGATTTAATGCTGAGAGAAGGTGGGTCATGTCTAGAGCAGGGAGACAAAATGGGATGGTGCTGTTAGGTAAGAGAAGGGGGAGTAATATAAAGTAAGACAGAGATACTTGGACAGAATATGCATAGGAAGTACAGCAAACCAAAGTTGTGATTGTGAGAGTATAGAGAAATAGAAAACCAAAAGTGAAAGGTGACACCTGGTTTTAAGTTTTGAAAACTGGAGATTGAAGTTGGGCCCCTTCCAAAGATAATGGAAAAGAGCAGGGAAGAGGCAGAGGAATACTGAGTTCTACTTTTGACATGTTGAGGGTGAGATCTCTCTCTAGACAGTTAGTAAACACAAAATTATTCAAGTTCATGATAAATATCTGGGTTTGGAATATACAGGTACACAGAATGAGCACACAGGTGACATTTGATGCGACAGAAATAAATGTGAATGCAGGGGGAAAATGTCTGGTAGGAGAAGAGGAGAGCCTGTGGAGAATCCTAAATACTGTAAATCTTCGGAATATTTTCTTGCCAATCTGTTTTTGTTATTCCTTCCCAGGCATATATTCTCTACCAGGATGCTCAAGGTCAACACTATATTGCTTTTCTGGTACTAATTGATTCACCTCCTGTCTTCCATTCACAAGTACATACTTCCCATGTCCCCCAAAATCAGAGCAGATAATATGGGGTTTCTTTTACTAGTCTTTACTAAATTGTGTGCTGCTTTATGTGACCCTTCCCAAATAACAAAAATGCTTTCCTGCAGTTATTATTCACCAAAGAAGTCCTAGGTGTGGAGATTTTATTCCCTGGAGAATGGTCACAGAAGGAATAATTCTGCTCGTGGCTCCTGTTAACAACTCTCAAATTATACTATGATGGAATCTGGCCCTTGAGCTAGGCAACATAACCTGTTCTGCTAAGTGTCAAGAAATATTCTTTACCAGTTGCAAAATTGTGACAGAGAGAGTGAATACTGTTAAAACAGATGGATGCTTGCTACTCTACTCTCATTCATTGTTCCTTTTATGCCACTCACAGCATCACCTGCTTCTAGAGTCTCTCTGATCGACCTCATGGGATGCACCATCTCAGTAACATTGTCTGATTCCACTTCACACTCCCAGATGGACACTCCTACTCTGTGTCTTCTTCCTTTCTATCTGTACTCTCTTGATATGCAATATTCAGTATACCCCTAGTTTTAAATAGGCACTGTATGGTAATGACTTCCAAATATATAGCCCAAGCCTGCACCACCACCTTTCAACATACTCTACTCCTCCAAGTTCCTGACTCCCATATCCAACTGCTTTCTTTATATCACTAATTAAATATCTAGTAGACATCTCAAACTGAGAATATCCAATACGTTTTGTTCTGCCCCGCACTTATCTTTCCAGTATCAATAATGGCCCCACTATTTACCTTGTAGGTCAAACCATTATACTGACAGCATCCTTGACTTACCTCTTTTCCTCTCAGCCCACATGGAACTGATCTGCCTTTCCTGTTGCCTCAGGTTTCAAACTATACTCTAAATCTGACTAATTATTATCATTTCCACTGCTGCGATGCTAACCCAATTCTCCTTCATCTCTTGCAAAAAATTGTTAACAGCCTTTAAATGGGTATAACCTCATATCTCCACTATTTGCTTCCTAGCAACACAACTCAGTGCATTTCTTCTTCGGGGTCTTTGAATTCACTGTTCTTTCTTCATGCATTATTTTCTCTTGCATCTTTGCATGGCTCATGCCCTTATTTAATTCAGGCTTCTACTCAAATGACACCACCTCAGAACAGGCTTGAGTATTACCCTTTGTGAATTATCCTCACAATAATCATGTTTTCTGCTTTACTTTTATCACAGCATTGACATTTTAGCATGCATTTATATTTTTATTTGTTTATCATCTGCCTCCCTCACTAGTATTTAAGAGAACAGGGAGTTTTCCTTCTCTATTTCTGTATTCTAAGAACTTAAGCTACTAGTTAACTATAAATGCTCAGAATTATTAGTTGAACAAATATATAAATGAATGAATAAGTAGAATGTTCAAATAATTTAGAAATTCAAGTCTTTTATATTTTACATGACTCTACTTTAAACCTATAAATTCTTTTGGGAGAAAGGTAGACGAAATGTTTATAAATAAAAATGAACAAAATCTAACAGCATTCTCTGATTAATTCTACTAAAGAGCTCTCCCATTTGCCTGTGAAAAACCTGTTTCTCCTAACTGAGCATTCATGTTTTATCTCTTGCCCTTATGTTTTTTCTTAAGAGTCTTTAAAGAATGCAGCCAGACTGCTGTCTTCCAAACGGTTTTGTTTCCTCATGCTGAAAGTAGGACTTTTATATTTAGAAGCACAAACTCTCTCCTAATTATATACAACCTACTGTTCTAAATTTTGCATGCCACTTTGCAGTTTAGTGCTATGCGATTTACTTGGTACCAATTTTGGTGTCAAAATTTGACATTCAGATTGCTTTGGAAAATAATGGCAAAGTGGAGTTTGTATTGAATGAAGCTTAGCATCTGCTTTCTTGGCTTCTTTTTAACTGTTCTTTTATTTATGCGTAATGATCTACCTATAATGCTATGGTGATGGGTCAAATACTCATCATGACTTATACATGCAAATATTTGTAATCCTTAGTAAGGTAATTTTGCTGTTTTTTTTCCTCTGAACATCAAAGGACTGGAAAGCAATATTCATAGCGTGTTAAACACCTATCATGAATTCAAATTTATTAAAAATATTTTAATATATGGAGAAAAACTGGTTGAAATGTAGGTATACTATGTTGATATCCTCTAGTGATCTGACGTTAGCCGGATTATTACAGTTTTGAATTTTAATTAACAAGGACATTTTCCTTAACTATAAAATTTACTTGCATTTTGTGGTCTTGTGTTAGGTGTCTCTCCTGTCTCTCTCTCTCTCTCTCTGTGTCTCTCTGTTTCTGTCTCTGCATGTCTCTCTCACTCTCTTTCACATCTAGATATATAGATGTGTATATCATGTATGTGTATACAAATACATAATTGCATGCGCATAATTATGTATAAATATTTAATAAATAACATTAAAATTTCTTAGCAGGCTAAATTTAAAATGAACAGAAATTTAAACTCTCTCTGTTTTGGTTAGTGCTTCTTCTATTTAATATTTCACAAAACTGAGTTTGTGGGTGCTATTGTTTGAATGCATCACCCAAATCTCATTTGCTGGAAACTTAATTCCAATGCAAAAGTACTGAAAGGTGTAATGTTTAAGAGAATGTTAAGGATGATTTAACATCCTTATTATAGGAATGGGTTAGTTATTGTGAGAGTGGGTTTGTTATAAAAGTAAGTTCAGCCCCATCCTGCTGTCTTACTCTCACATACTCTTGCTGCAAAAATGTAAGATATTTTGTTTTCTTTGTAAATTAACTAGTGTGTGGTATTCTATTATAACAACACAAAACATACTAAAACGATGGCTATATTTTAAACATCCTATATAACCTCTATGGTAAAGCATTGTAATATGTTTTAATAAGACAAAAATAATAGTGTTGTTCAAAATTTCCCTTAGGGAGTTGCCAAATTTTGGCTACACTGCAAGTCAGTACGAAAAAGTGCAAACACATCAAAGGATTTTATTGTGAATATTTTTGAAATTACTGTATTTACAGTTTGCCTTTGAGCTATTTTTTCCCTTTATTATAAAATGAGAACAGTTGGTAGCATTTCCAAATGTTAGCCTAAGTTTCAAGATTCTCACACTCCTTTTGGTTGTTCGACATTATCTTTAACTAGATATCACAAATACATAATGAGAACCGACCTTGGTACTTGAAAATTAAAGATAAGAAAGATAAGAAAGACCAAAACACTTGTACATTTCAGAATACAGGCAAATAAAATTTCTCTTGCCAAAAGTATTTGAATTTTATTTGATATTAAACTTATTTTCTGTTAATCTTCATTGTTTTTAACCTAAACCTTGTTTTTTCTGTTCATAGCCTAAAAGTCAGCCTTACAAATAACCATTGTCAATTTTACATTTTGTTTAAAGGATAATCTATTTTTCTATTTCAATAAAATATGTCAGTTTTTTTAATAGAAACAAATGTGATTACCTGATTATTTCTTAATGATTTAATTATTTGGCATATGTTCTTATCATCTTCAAATATCTCTAAATTTTGTGCCGTTTTATTTTGGGGAGAAGTGTTTCTTAGGATAAATTATTTCCTTTTCTTATAAAAGCTTATTGATATAATTTGTCTAATGATAATTGGTAATTATCCTGTCAATGTTCATTTAGAAGAGCAAAACATAGCCACTAAAATTTCTCAAATTTTATGTTATATGGGTGTTTTAAAACATGGGTAAATCCTATAAAAGCTAAAATGTATTTTTTTATAGACATGCCACACTTACCACACTTTTTTTTTTTAAAGTCTCACCTGTAATAGAGAACCCTACCTAATTCTTTGGTTTGCTATTTCCATTGCAAAATTATTATAAAACTATATTCTCTATACTCTAAATCTTATTCTATAATATTTTTCCATAATATGTCAAGAAACCATTAAGTAAATGTAAACAAATTCCTCATAGCAAAATATGTTCATTGCTTGATTTAGTTTATTATTTTGTCTAATGATAAATCATACAATGTTCTACAATATTTCTTAATTTTTTGACCATTTTACCGCTCTCATCCAGTACAATGTTCTCTATATCTCACTTATCTTTGGCCAACTTTTATTTTATATAAACTGCTGATCATTATTTTCAGTGTAAACAAGAAAGTTGCAAAAGGAAGAATAAATGTCGCATCGGTCAATATATTTTGTTTTTGTTATTTTCTATCAAAACCAGCTTAAGTAATATTTTACTGTGTTTCTATTTAAAATGGAGACTATATAAACTATAATTTTCTTATTCCATTGTTAAGAGCTTTTCCTTTTCTTGTTTTGGTTTTGTTTTATTTTGTAAGTACCAGAAATTCACTTGAAAGAACAAACAATCAAGAAATTATTCTATAAAACTATAAAGTCACATGGTTTATATCGCTTCAGACAAAACTTGGTCCAGTGGATAAAATAATTTCCTCAGAGCTGTTTGCCTTTCTGATCTCCAGAATCAGAAGATTTATCTTTGTCTTCATCTGTGATGGCTTCATTCTGAGGCACACTGCCTATGAAGTGGGAAAAATGGCTTATGTGACCCTTATTGTCACCCTCTGTACACAGCAGACCTTTGTACATAGTCCTTACCACTTAAGTTTAGAAAAGATTCAAAATGTTTTCACAATACCAGTACAAAATGTTTAGAAATGAATAATTCAGAAGTTATTATGTTAGAGAAAATTGTATTGGTAAAGAAGCCATTGATCTAGAATAAAAAGCCTATATGGTTCAAGCCTAAACTCAAATAATGAGCTCCCAAACTTGCATGAGGAACTGCAAAGACCATGTAGCCAGAAGAACATCATGTCCCACAACACCCACTTCAGATATTACATTGAGGATATGGATAAAGAAAACCCTCCAAGATTTTGGAAATAAAGGCCACATAAATGACCAAAGCCTACACAAGGATGTTTTCCTAGAAAGCAGAATCAGTATTCTCTCACATTTTATGGCAGTTGGTTTTATTTCATCCTCCCAGCAGGATTCCAGCATTGCTGTGAGTGTGTGTGTCTCCAGGCTTTCCTCTACCAAGTGGAAGTGTCTGTTATTGTTATCTTGTCCCTAGTACACCATTAAACAGGTGATATGTAACTTACTGTTTAGATCATAGATCATGAGAAAATGAGAAGTCACTATAAATCTGATGGAAAAGACTGCCTTTCACCCAGAGACTATAAATATTAAGCTGGATTTAGTGGCTGGATGAAATTTTAGATTTTTTTTTTTTTCCCTTAGAGAAAGATAAATATGATCTGTGTGTGAGAAGACAGAAAAGGGATATTGGTAACTACACAAACAGACTTATCATTCATGTCTCGGACAAGGTAGGTGGGAACAGGCATTGAGTTTTCTGGTGTTCTCCTTCCCCCGCCTCAATGTTAACAGGCCGCAGAGTGCCCTGAAAACCTGGAAGATGACAGTGCCATTAAAAGAAAAGAGCCAGGATGCCTGAATGGCTGCTCAGTGTAGAGCCCTACCAACACACATCACACTGTGAGGTATGCAGGAAACAAACTTGTATGGTGTTAGGCCACTGAGATTTGGTACAGTTTGTTTGCTTGCTGTTTGTTTGTTTGTTTTACTAATTATCTAGAAACTCAAGGAAAATGGAAAGAGGAGATGCAACTAGGCAAATAAGTTCAAGAAACAGTAATAAAAGAGTAGGTTTGTAACAATAAACCACACTTATTTCTTTGAAAAAGCTTATGAAATAGAGCCCACCTGGCATGATTGATTATTAAAGAAAGGAAAAGAACAAAGCATCAATACATAATATGACAAATAAATTGGTAAATAAATTTAAATTGAAAATTTATGATATAAATTTTTAGTTCAATCTATTGAAAACCTAGACAAAATGCAAGATTTTCTAGAATCTTTAAATAGCAAAATATTTAAAAAGAAAGACGTATCATAATAAAGACATTGAATCACTAATAACAAATCTGCCTACAAAAATGCAACAGGTTCAGATCATTTTAAAACTAATGCTTAACAATTTCAAATTTTCTAGGATAGAAAATTTAAATCTCTAAATGATTCCTGTTAATATCGAAATATGTAGACTTCTCCAAAAACATTTTATGGGGCCACTGATGCTTTGAAACTGGAATTGAATAATTTGTAAAGAAATTACAATTATAGAAGCTTGAATTACAAATTAACTATTAAGATATAAATGAACAAATACTTATACATTATCATATGTTTAATAATGTTTTAATGGTAATAAGTCTATAAATTAAATTTATCCCATTAACAGATTAAATAATTAAAACGTGACTATCTCAATATATGCATACAAGATTAATAAAATTCAGCATATATTCCTGACAAAACACTTCTCATAAAACCAGGAATAGATGGAAGCGTTCTCACTTTGATAAAGTTGTAAAAATAAATAATTTGAGGTTGGGCGCGGTGGCTCACGTCTGTAATCCCAGCACTTTGGGAGTCCGAGGCGGGCGGATTACGAGGTCAGGAGTTCGAGACCATCCTGGCTAACATGGTGAAACCCTGTCTCTACTAAAAATACAAAAAATTAGCCGGGCACGGCGGCATGCGCCTGTAGTTCTAGATACTTGGGAGGCTGAGGCAGGAGAATGGCGTGAACCCGGGAGGCGGAGCTTGCAGTGAGCTGAGATCCGACCACTGCACTCCAGCCTGGGCGACAGAGCGAGACTCCGTCTCAGAAAATAAATAAATAAATAAATAATTTGAAATATTTGTAACTAGATATCTAAGTTTGTGATTGAGTGCTATGGAAATAATTGTTAAACTAGTGACAAAATAATAAGAGAAAAGGAAAGATTGAGATAACAAAAGATTAAAGTAACTTTATTGTGCTGGTTATATGCATATAGTAAAAACATAAATATTTCATTTAGGTAGAACAAATCAATTTCAGCACTAAGAAAAGGAGGACAGTCTGGAAAGGAATGAAAATCTTCAACTGTACTTTTAACATCTTATTATTTAAAATTATGTCCATAACATAAAATCAAGTTGATGAGTCCATCTATCATCATTTTTATTTTCCATATTTTAAAACTTCACGATTAAAATTTTATGATTAAAATTTTAAAAGAGAAACTCATGCACATAGACTTTAAAAAAATTCTGTTACTCCTGTATTTGGATAATCAAAAAATATAGTCATGAACTACAAAAATAAGTTAATGGGATTGTTGTATGGCATACTTACATTCTTTAAGTTTGTATTAATGAGTAATTGACTTTAATCCCACAAAGAGTGATAAAGATAGATTTATCCAGCTAACACATCCTTGATGTTTGGGTAGGAGGGCTATTTGCTTTTGCCATATTACCTGATTGTTCTTCCAAAAACCTCTGCTCTGATATCTGAATCCTATGGAAAGGGAACCTGTGGGCTGCTTGAAAAATTAAATGGCACATTTTAGTAAGAACTGTGGAGAGATTATGGTTTAAGTGTCGCTATTTTGGCACTTATGTAGGGAAGTCTACATATGTATCTTTGAAAATGTAAGTACATTTAGACCAAAATAAAGATCTTCAGTTATTTAAAAATATACTAATACAAGGGAGTTTCTGTTGTAGCACTCGTAAGAAGCTAAGACACCTCAGATAAACTTTGGACCTAGTTCCCCTACTCCCAATTAAAAGAAAACCCCCAAACAGTAACCTGTCCAAAGGCAGTGAAGAACAACCCAAAGCAGGCATAAACTGAAGGCCTGACTTTTTAAAAAGGGGACTTCACTGGGTGAGATCCACATATGTGTGTCTCTAACACTCAGAGTATTTTACCACCTTTAGGATGCTGAGTGCTAGAAGGCAAGCAGTCAGTTATGGTTTTATTAAACTGAAGTGTCAGATGATGATGGTTACAGATGCCAAGCTAGAAACTGAGGTAGCAAAATCCCAGAAAGGAGGAAGCTATAATTAACAAAACTAAAACACCTGCATGAAATTATACTACTCATTACTAACATACCCCAAAATAAAAGGAAAAACAAAAACCTATTTCTTATAAGTCAAAGACAGAATCTACAGTAGAATTATACATAATAAATAAAACTTTATGCAACAAACAATATTATATTAAATATGCAAAATATACTGCTATATGATTGAAAAGAAACAAGTATTCATAATGGTTAAAGACATTAGACACTTTTTTGCAGAGTTTTATTTAACAAGTAGACAAAGTAAAAATAACTATAATATGTTACATAAGGTTAATTTAGTGGATCTATTTTAGATGCTACACATTATATAGAGAGTATAAACATTTCCTAATTATCCTATCAATCTTTCCATTTCCATGTAGTAGGTCGAAAATCTGATAGAAAATCTGGTAGAAAGTGAAAGCCTGTAGGACACATTATTTTGTAATAATAGTGAAATTAGAAAGTTACATCAAAAGAGAAACACAGCAAACAACCTCAAATTTAGCAGTAAAAATGAATGTGTTTAGAATAAAACAACTACAAAAAAAGTAACAAACTTGCTTTTCAAGTTGGACTTCCCCAAAACAGACTGACACCAAAACCAACACCATATAAACCATGTGACTTTATTCCCTCTTGAAGGGAATAAAAGGGAGGAGAAAAGAAAGGCTTGGTAGAAGGAGAATTTGAGCTTCGATGCAGTCTGGGAGTTAGGGTTCAGTAATATGTGTTTTAATAACTATTAGGTTATTCTGATGCACACTGAAATTTGAGAGAGGTTGCCCTAAGGAGCTGTCAAAGAATGTATACCACTGAGAATTTTGGATTGTTTCTACCTTTTGGCTCCAAAGAATGATTATGCTACAACCATTCTTATATTTGAAGTACACACATGTATGCATTTCTACTGGGTACCTACCCCAGGGGTAGAATGCTGAGTCATAGGTTATGAATATAATCAAGTTTACTAGATGAAAACAAAGAAGTTCCTAAAAGAGTCATGCTAATATATAGATCCATCAGTAGTGTATGAGCGTTCTAGTAGTTGCATATTTTTGTCAATACTTTGCAGTATCAGTTTCAATTTAAGCCATTTTGAAGAATGTGTTGAGTATTTCGTTGTGGTTTTAATTTAATTTCCCTGGTGACCAATTATTCTGAAATCATTTTCATATTTATTGGCAATTTCGATAGTTTCTTTGTGAAATACCAATTCAAGTTTCTTGCCCAACTGTCTATTGGACTGTTTAAATATTTCTTATTAATTAGTATGAGTTATTTCTATGCTCAGAATTGTAGTCTGATTATGGAAATGTGTAATACAATCATGTGTTACAACTGTATGCCTTGTTGTTTCCCCTTCTTAGTAGTAGTTTTTTGATTAAAAAATATGTAATATACTATTACAGTGACAATACAGGTATGGAACCAGTTGACTTTAATTTTCCTTTTGTTTATATTTTATTTTTTCTACAACGAACATATACAACTTGTAAAATGGAAATTATATACAAGTAAAATTTGCAGCATATGAAAAACGCATACCTTGATTTTATTTTTTATTTTAATTTTTATTTTAGGTTCAGGGGTACATGTACAGGTGTTTGTTATATAGGTAAATTCAGGTCATGGAAGTTTGACGTACAGATTGTTTCATCACCCAGGTACTAGGAATAGTACCTGATAAGTATTTGTTCTGTTCCTCTCCATTCTCCCACCCTTCACCCTCAAGTAGGCCCTTGTGTCTGTTGTTCCCCTCCTTGTGTCCATGTGTTCTCGTTATGTTGCTCCCACTTATACGTGAGAAGATGCAGTATTTGGTTTTCTGTTCCTGCATTAGTTTGCTAAGGATAATGGTGTCCAGCTCCATCTACATTGCTGCAAAGGACATGATCTTGTTTTTTTGTGTGTGGCTTCATAGTATTCCGTAGTGTGTATTTACCACGTTTTATTTATCCAGTGTACCATTTATGGGCATTTAGGTTAATTCCATGGTCTTGCTATTGTGAATAGTGCTGATATGAACATATGTGTGTGTCTTTATGTTAGAAAGATACTTATATTCCTTTAAGTATATACCTAGTAATGGGATTATTGAGTTGAATGGCAATTCTGTTTTAAGTTCTTTGAGGAATTGCCACACTGCTTTCCCCACTAGCTGAACTAATTTACACTCCCACCAGCAGTGTATAAGTGTTTCCTTTTCTCTGCATCATTGCCAGCATCTGCTATTTTATTTTTTATTTTTTTTAGTAATAGCCATTTGGACTGGTGTGAGATGATACCTCATCATGGTTTTGCTTTGCCTGTCTCTAATGATTAGTGTCATTGAGCATTTTTTTCATAGGCTTGTTGGCTGCATGTAGGTCTTCTTTTGAGAAGTGTCTGTTCGTGTCCTTTGCACACTTTTTAATGGGTTTTTTTTTTTTTTTTTTTTTTTTGCTCGTAAATTTGTTTAAGTTCTTTATAGATTCTGGATATTAATTAGACCTTTGTCAGGACTATAGTTTGTAAATATTTTCTCTCATTCTGTAGATGTCTATTTACTCTCTTGATAGTTTCTTTTACTGTGAACAAAATCCCATTTGTCAATATTTGCTTTTGTTGCAATTGCTTTTGGCATCTTTGTCATGAAATCTCTGCACATTCCTATGTCCAGAATGACATTTCTTAGGTTATCTTCCAGAATTTTTATAGTTTTAGGCTTTTCATTTAAGTCTTTAATACATCTTGAGTTGATTTTTGATTATGGTGTAAGGAAGGGGTCTAGTTTTAATCTTCAATAAATGGCTAGCAGGTTATCCCAGCACCACTTATTGAATAGGAAGTCCTTTTCCCATTGCTTGTTTTTTGTCAGCTTTGTCAAAGATCAAATGGTTCTAGGTGTGCAGCATTATTTCTGGGCTCTTTATTCTGCTCCGCTAGTGTTCATGTTTGTTTTAGTAGAAATATCATGCTGTTTTGGTTACTGTAGCCCTGTAGTATAGTTTGAAGTTGGTATGGTTTGTAGTATAAGTTTGAAGTAGGGATGAAGCCTACTTGATTGCCGCAGATTAGCACTTTGATGTGCTACTAGATTTAGTTTTGTAATATTTTGTTCAGAATTTTTTGCATCTATGTTCATCAAGGATATTGGCTGGAAGTAGTTGTTGTTGTCTCTGGCAGGTTTGGTATCAGAATGTTACTGGCCTCTTAGAATAGATTGGGAGGAGTCCCTCCTCCTCAACTTTTTGAAATAGTTTAAGTAGAAATGGTACCAGGTCTTTTTTTTTTTTTGTACATTTGGTAAAATTCAGCTAAGAATCTGTCTTGCCCTGCTCATTTTTTGGTTGGTAGGCTATTTATTACGGGTTCAATTTTGGAGTTCATTATTGATCTGTTCAGGGATTACATTTTTTCCTGGTTCAGTCTTGGTAGAATGCATGGGTCCAGGAATTTATTCATTTCTTCTGGCTTTTCTGTATATAGAGGTGTTCATTGTTGTCTCTGGGGGTTATTTGTATTCTGTGGGGTCAGTGGTAATATTCCCTTTATCACTTCTAATTATATTTATTTGAATCTTCTCTCTTTTTTCAACTTAAGGAACTTCTTGATTTCTGCCTTAATTTCATTATTTACCCAATAGTTATTCAAGAGCAGGTTGTTTAATCTTCATGTGATTTGTATGATTTTGAGCAATTTCCTTGTATTAAATTTTATTTTTATTCCACTGTAGTCAAGTGTGGTTGGTATGATTTCAGTTTTTTCTTTTATTTGATGAATATTGTTTTATATTTGATGATGTGGTTGAAATAATGTGGTTGATTTTACAGTATATACCATGTAACAACGAGAATAATGTATATTCTCTTGTTTTTGAATGGCAAGTTCTGTAGAAGTCTATTACGTTCATATGCTCCAGTGCTGAGTTCAGGTCTTGAACATCTTTGTAAATTTTCTGTCTTGATCATCTGTCTAATACTATCAGTGGGAGTGCTGAAGTCTCCTCCTATTATTGTGTGGGAATCTAGGTCTCTTTTTAGGTCTCTAAGATCTTGATTTATGATTATGGGTGCTCCTGTGTTGGGTTCATATATGTTCACGATAGTTAGGTCTTCTTGTTGAATTGAACCCTCTATCATTATGTTTTGTCTAAAATTAGGATTGCAACCCTGCCTTTTTATGTTCTCCATTTGTTTGTAGATTTGTGTCTATCCCTTTATTTTGAGCTTATGGGTGTCATTGCATGTGACATGGGTGTCTTGAAGACACCATGCAATTGGATGTTGCTTCTTTATTCAGCTTGCCACTCCATGCCTTTTAATTGGAGGCATTTAGCCCATTTACATTCAAAGTTAATATTGATAAGTGTGAATTTGTTCTGCCATCATGATATGAGCTGGTTATTATGCACATTTTTTTTGGTGTGGCTACTTTATAGTGTCACTGGTCTGTGTACTTGAGTGTGTTTGACTGGTAATGGTCCATCCTTCCCATATGTAATGCTCCTTTCAGGAACTCTTATAAGGCAAGTCTCGTAGTAACAAATTCCCTCAGCAGAAAAATGAGTATTAAAAAAAACGTGATACTTACTGTATACCGAATGTCCAAAATTCAGTACACAAGCAACACAAATGCTGGCAAGGATGTAGAACAAAAGGAACTTTCACTCATTGATGGTGGGAATGCAATGTGGTAGAGCTATTTTGGAAGACAATTTAGCAGATTTTTACAAAGATAAACATATTCTTACTATATGATCCAGAAATCACTCTAGTTGATATTTACTCAAAGGAATTGAAAGCGTGTTTACACAAAATCCTGCACATAATTGGTTATAACAGCTTTATTCATAATTGCTAAAACTTGGAAGCAACCAAGGTGCTCTGAAGTAGGTGAATAAATAAATAAACTGTGGTACATCTAGATAATAGAATATTATTTAGCACTAAAATTCTGGCTATTAAACCATAAAAAAAGAGGAAAGTTAAATGCATATTATTAAGTTAAAGAAACCAATTTGAAAATATTACATTCTATAGGTTTCCAAATATATAACAATTTGGGAATGTTAAAACTATGGAGACAGTAAAAAGATCAATCATTTTCAGAGGTTGAGGAGAGGGAGGAATGAATAGGCAGAGCACTGAGGATTTTTAGGGCAGTGAAAGTACTCAAACTACTCTGTACGATACCATAATGGTGGATCTGTGTGATTATAAATTTGCCCATTAACATAGAATGTACAACATCAATAAACTATAGAGAAATGTAAACTATAGATTCTGGGTAAGAAACTGGATTCTGGACAAGAACAATATGTCTTTGTAGGTTCAGCCATTTTGAAAAATGTACCACTCTGGTGTGAGATATTGCTAAGTGAGGAGTCATGCATATGTAGGGGAAAATCTCTCTTCATTCAATTTTTATGTTAACCTAAAAGTGATTTAAATAATAACTTCTATTAAAAATAAGTATTTTCATTGTATGAAATAGTTGACCTATGTTGGGCATAAGTGATCAGCTTTGGCCTCATTTAAGAATATGTCTAAGTAGCAAATACAGAAAATACGGTTGTTCTGAAGGACATAACACAAATATAAACTCCTATATTTGTTGTTAAGGAAACTTGACCTATTTAAGAGCCTATTTAAATTGCAGTAATGTTTCAAACATCTTATCTAATGGTGCCATGTGATAGAAGCTATCATTATGAAGCTTATTTTCTAATAGATAAAGCTTAATGAGGACCATCTGTCCCTGAAAACAGTTACAGCTTTATGCCAGTCAACAGATAAGACCACCCTTCTGTTGTTTTTGTGATGTTCTTAATTTCTCATGCAGACCAAAGAACTAACCACCATTTTCATTATTATTTTGATGTTTTAATATACTTATGTTTTAGTACAACTGTTTTCTAAATATGAGAAAAGGAGGCATGCCAACCAGGAACCAGATAATATACAAGATTTAAAGAAAATATCTTGAATCATGAATTTTATTTTCAGTGACAATACAATACCAATTTTCATAATATTAGCTGATGGTTTCTTTTATTTGCAAGTGAAAAATGCTCTAAACAATTCTCATTTTCTCAGTTGAAAGTATTTTATGGTTTTGGAAGATGTTCTATCATAACAAAGATATTTTTCTAAAGCAGACATTTGGAAGAATAAAATTTAAAATTTTACCAATAGGAAGCAGATGTTTAGTGAATGAGTAGACATATTTCTTCATCACCGCCCTTGAATGAGTATATTATATCAATCAACAGTATATTGAGCCTACAGGATAAACCTGATGTGTTGTAGAAAAGAGAAATAGAAGGTTTTATTACTTCTATGCATGTCACAATTCAAAATAAATATAAAAGTAAATTATATATTATTCTGTTGTGTTTGCGTTTAGTTTTTCAGAGCTATTTACTGGGTATCTATTATATTTCAGGCACTCTGCTACCCATCGGGACATGTTATCCAGATATCTCCTAAGCTAGATGAATGACATTTTTCAATTATATGAATTGTAATTTTATGATTTTGTACTTACACCCTACCTCTTTGATTTGACATGTAAATAGTAGTCTAGAATCTATTCTTTCATTTCTGCCCTAGATTATTAACTTAGATTTTCTAAGGTACCATGTTTTGTTGATTATACTTAATCTCTTCTGTAAGTTTATCCCCTGTGTATGACTTCTCTTACACACTATTTCATATCCTCTAGATCTCCACCGTCTCCAGGCTTTTTGCCCTTTTGTTCCAAGTCAAGTGCATATCATGTTAATCATTTCTGTTTGAATTCTCATCAACCTCTATGGGTACAACCATTCTTGAGAAGGTACATGTCTTACATCATGCCCAGGACTTCCTACTGATGCTAAAGCTTTGGTTATCAAAGGTACCATTTGTGCACTACCTAGAAGTCCAATATATGGGGTAAACTTTTAACCAGTAGGACAGTGGAACACTTTTGCTTTCATTGCTTAGGAGATTTGGTCTTAGGAGATATCTGGAACTGCAGTGGATTTTGTTTGCAATACATATCTGGAACTGCACTGGAGTTTATTTGTATAGTTCTCAGAAGGACTCCCTGAGATGCACTAGGTTGGACCCTTGAGTGTGAGCAACCAATCATGCTTCATGTTAAGCAGTAGTCAGTTCAGCAATGAATTCTTTATTGATATTTCTTCCTCCTCTGGTTCACTTCCCTTTTCTATCCTTTTGCTTCCCTGGTACTTTACTCCCTAGTAAAGCAATGGCATATTACTTTTGCCTCAGGGTCTGCTTTCTAGGAAACCCAGGTATAGATTTTCTTTCTTTCTGCAGATTCTGGCAAACAGATTTAAATATCAGGAATCTAATAAATTCCTCCTCTGTTCTTTGTCTCATGTAACCATCACCACAGACCGAATTACCATGAAGTCATTAAGTTCAGGGCCTTCACATGCACAGGCCCCTTATAAAGCCTCCTGCCTAATTTTATATTTGAATGTCCATGTTTTGTTAAAATATATCCATATCTAGCTGACCAATTGAATAACCTTAAGCCATGACAGAAACTGGCTCTCCACCCAGCTATCATGTTGTCACGTGACTTTCCACACATTCCAGCTTCTGGAAAATTACCTGTCTGTGTCCTGTGTAGATTGTTAATGTCCTCAGTGTCACAGGCTTTTGGAGTCCTGCTAGTCTCATTTTCCTCACAATGGGGAGACTTCATGGAGAGGTCCAAGTTGGTGTCAGGTCTGACAACACTTACAAACTGCTGCAGCAACACTTGGTTCCAGGGACAGGTGCTCAGAGCAATGTGGGGCCAGAGTTTCAGATTCAGAGTTTCACAAACCTATTGTGGCCCCTGGGCCTTGGGATGCAGATGCACTCTCTGTTTCACGATTGGATGTAGGTTGCTCACAGAGTCAGGATCTGTGACTCTGAGGCAATGAAGCAGCTCCAAGAAGCTTGAACCCAGGGCCCTGAATTGTAGCTGTGATTCTACTCCTGGGTGGCAGGGCACAGCATTGGCCCAAATCCAGGGAAGAGGAGGTGCTCTGCAGGTTTGGGCACAGGGTATAAGACATGACTGTAATTCAGGAAACAGAGCTCATAGGGCTCAGCGGCAAATTGGGTCCCATGAAATGACAGTCCATGTAGTCATGACTCTAGATCCTGCATTGGTTAGGTTCAGCAATGTCCTAGAGTCTGTAACACCAGATGCTACAGCAGGCAGTACCCCAGACCTCAGAACACAGCTGTTCTTTGAGCCTTTGGGGGCAGAAAACTGCACAGCCATTACTCTACTTCCAAGGAAAGTGTGTCTCAATAGCTTAGAATCTAGGGTGCTAGTACAGTTCCAGGAAAACAGGATAATAGAGTTGTTTGGCTGTGGAGCGGAGTGTCAGCTCAGCTACTATGGGTAGCTCGACAGAGGGTACCACATCAACTCAGCCCTGGGATATGCAGCTGCTCAGCTAGACTAGGGTGTGAATTCCCCAGGCAATGTGCTGCTTCAGCTCAGATCTGGGGGGCATGGCTATTCTGGGAAGTCTAGGTGCCTTTTCCTTGGGATGCAAGACACTGCTTCAGCTTAGGCGTTGGGGTGTGTTACCACTCTGGGCGCCCAAGATGTGTTTCCTGAGATGTAAGACAGGGCTTCAAGTTAGGTGCCATGAGGCATGGCTGCTATGAACAGTCAAGGTACTGTTTTCCCAGGAGGCAGAGAACTGCTTCAGCTTTAGCCCAAGGAGGCAATGGGAAGGGGTAGGAGAAACAGCTCCACCCACGTTTGGCCCCATGGGAATTGTGTAACAGCTTAGCCTGGGGATGTTGAGCCTCTGGGCTGGGGTGCTTCAGCAGGGCTTAGACTCGGATGAAGAGGAGCCATGGTTAATCAATCCCAGAGCAAGACACACTCCAGTGGTATTTCCACTTCCAAAATGGCATAGTGCAGTAGCAACTCTGGCCACAGGGGTGGCAGGACACAGTGTTGGCTCCTTCCCTGAGGAGCACAGCTGTGTGGACTCCAGGCAGCAACCTCAGCTGGGCTTAGTGTCTGTGAGGACTGCAGGGGACCCCAGTGGAGAGACCTGTATTTGTCCAGGGTGTCAATGGGGGCTGCTGGGACCCTTTGCTTATCTCCTCACTATGGGAAGAAGGACCTTCTGGTTCCTAGCTAATCCTGGTTTGGGGTGAGGTGGTGGAGGCCCGGTGATTCCTTGCATTCTCTATGTGGCCATCCTGAGTTTCTGGGCTCACCAGGTTGTCTTTTACTCCTTTTATGCACTCCAGCACTTTATATCAGTTACTTTTTTAAAAAATGTAGATTTTAAAATTGTCTTGGCTGTCTTTGTAAGGGTGATGAGTGCTCTGGACTTCTAGTCAGCCAATACTGGAAGTAATGTCTCAAATATTAACCTTGTCTTTTCTTTCCCTCTCACAAACAGTTGACTATAACATTTATTCTTATCTCCAAGGGATACAACTCTATGTCTATTCAGTTACTGAAGAAGACTCAAGAATAGAGTTGATGTTTATTCTTCTCATTTCTATGGAGCTACTACATTCATATGCTGAATCTTGTGAATAAAATGATAAATGCAACAACCACCAAATAACCTACAGACCTGGTAGATAAATGAAGAAAACAGTTACAAATACAAATAAGACATAGCATTCAATAAGTTGAGAAATACTGGAAGAAACTACAATTATATTTTCTGTAATAGTCATCAGTGCAGAGTTAGGGTTTATAGCTCATTCCTCTGCCATACATATTCCTACATTTTTAATATTTTGTCATATCTAACATATCATTAGCATATTTCTTTTCCAAGTAGGGTGACATCAAACTTTTACCTTTAATTCTTGTCATCAGAGTCTTTTGGACTCATTTTAATTTTGTATATTTTTATTGGAGCAATCCTAATGAGTTATAAGAATTGATATGTTGTGGCTTTTATCATTTATTAGAAGTCTTCCAAAAAAGAAGAAATTTAAAATGGTTTTCAATTTTATCATCCTATAACTCATTTCAGTATCACTTACCAGTTATTTATCCATGCTAAAAATGACTGAAATAGTAAGAAAGTAGACAAAGAATGGAATCGGCAGAGGGGTCATACAGAAGCAAAATAAAGCATTACAATCTTTATTTTTTTAAATTTTATTGAACCATTAAAATTCAGATTTTTAATTTTTCTGCTCATAACATCAATGAGAAAATCATGACAAAAGGAGAAATTTCATAGTCATTAGATGAGTACAAAGAGACTCATAGAAGTGTCCAGATTCTAATAACAACGCTGATATTAATTATATTTTACTAGTCTTCATATAATGCTATCTTAAAATAATTTTCTCAAATAGGTAAAAGACTGAGAGTTTTTTTCTTTCTTCTAAGTCATTTTTCCTGAGAAATAAGAATGGGGAATAATGGGAGAAGAGTTTTCAGTATAATGTGGAATATTTTAAATATCCACTGCAATGATTTGAGAGGAAGATAAGCCAAAACACACAAGATTTTCAGTTGTGATCAGTGATTATAAAATCATTGCTATACTTCTTACCCTTTCACGTGCCTTTCCCCCCGACAAAAATACTATTACACTGAATGGTTTTATGATTTTTTTTTTAATGCTGAAGCTCTAGGGTGCAGAAAAACCCAGTCAAGTCTCCCTTCCCCAGTCCTCCTTTCTTTCTTGTCACTAGAGGGGAAAGAGGCATTTGTCTTGTTTCTAAGAAGAAAAACTTGTTTAATTCCAATATGAAAGCTTGCTTCTAGATTTAAAAGATTTCTCAACCCATGAAAAACAGCTAACTGTGAAATAACTTTTAAAACTTTTCTAAGTTTTCAAATACTGAAAGCCCTTGTTGTTTTGTTTTTGTGATACAGAAAACTATATTTGCTAAACGTGGAGGATACAGCTTTTCCTTTCTCTGCTGAGAAGAATATCAGGAATTAGGATGCATCTATTTCTTAAATTATTAATTTCTTTCCATATCTTATAATTTTTGATATCTAGAAATGTGGTGATCTTATCTATAGACTGTAACTCATGTCCTAATATAATTATTAATAGAGTTCACTCTCATCATCAAAAGATATATAGTTTAATCAATAAATTGTGTGGTCATCCTAATGTTAAAATGCTAGAATTTTCTAAAATGGGCATAGAAGTGCTAGTCTATCACCAGACAGACTATCCTTATGATCACTTTAAGTAAAAGTAAATGTAAATCAGGCAAACTATTATGCTTATACAATCAGGATTACTGATACCTTCCTCAAGAAGTAGTATAATTACTTTCTTGCGTTCAGATATTTCTACACATGGTTGTAATGAAGAGCTAAAGATGTTTATTGTCTAAGTTGGGAGCAGCTGAATGGATTAAATTAGATAATTACCAGCTGTTACTCACTTCAGAAATTGGCTGGAACTCAGAAAAGAGCCACTTATAAGGCCTAAGAGAGTTGTAATGACATGGTTTGATACCCAGGTATCACAAAGTTGCAAGAAAAGCAAGATTTATCAAGTTAAGGAATTTGAATCTTAGAATAATATCCAACTTTTATGATGTTTTGCATACCCCATCCCCAATATTCATACTCAGAATCATGAGATTTGGAGAATAATCATGATTTTGTAGGTTTAATAGTTGTTTGTAAATCGGATAGCCAGCCTTTTGAATCTTTGTATAGACTTAAATATGTATCTATTTAAACACTCCATTAAAGACTTACATGATTGTTCCAAACTTCTGCTGCTGATAATATTTTCATATATCTGTCACTTATAATTACATTTCTGTATTTCTACCACTGTTGATTATAATACTAGAAGTTCTGGTTATTTCTTCGTACTTCTGATTACAGAGATATGGGCAATTTTAATTTTTCCCATATAATTAGTTTATTCCTTTGATTTTTTTCACTTTTTTTGTGCTGTTTTCACTTGTATAATGTGACATTTGTTGACTTTTTTGAGATGTAAGTGAATATATTGCTATTGATAAAGAAATGCTCAAGTGGTTCCATTTATAATGTCAATAAGTTGTCTGTAATAAAGGATTTGTAGTTTATCACCGTGATTTATTAAAACAGTATACCACATATAACTATACTGAAAAACTATGATTTATAAATATGATATATTTTGAAAGAAAGTTTTAAAGTCTACCATTCCAGTATGGTTTAAATAGTGACTTTGTTCTCAATACATGATAAAAGAAATGTTCCAAGTGTGGAAGGCAGTACTATGTCACTCATATGTTCCCTCTGTTTAGTCTAGACCTGAAATTAATAAAGGCTTTAAATGTGGGAAATTTCAAAGGGTTCTTTTTAACTTTACAAATTGTGTTCTGTTTTCCAGAACCACAATTATTTGATTAAAATGACTTCAATTTAAGTCTGTATCAGGGCCAAATGATAAAATGTGAGCTTTTGTCATTTACAAATGAAGACTTGACACAATGCTATTTTTGTTCACTGGGACATCCGTAAGCTGTTAAATAATGGGGTCAGTTCTCCTTTTAAAGGGCATGAAAGTTCAACTTTATGTGATGATCAGCTTCCCATTTTTCTGTATTTAGTGTCTTGTTTTTCCTTCAAGTAATTCACATTATTTCTCGTATAACATCTTTTCATATAAAGGCATAATAATCTATACATTAGTATCAATTAATAGATAAAAGGATTTTAGAGTAAACTAGTAAAGCACAGACTATGTCCAGCATAGTTGAGTTGACACTTTCTTACAATAAAAGCATTTTTATTTATATTGAGCCCCACATGTTATTTCTTCATGATAGCATATCATTTGGGCTTTGGTACCAATGTAACTACATATATTAAATCATTAACAAAAACAGTTGCTATCATGAGGGATTGCAATGCCAACATGCAAAATATAAACTAGATCTCTCCTTCCACATTTATTTTACAGAGCAAACTGTCTCTCCTAAAACAAAAGCCATAACCCAGTGCACATTAAGATTTGTCTCTAAATGTTGCTCCCCTTTTAGCTCTTCAAGGGAAGATAAACACAATTTGTAATGTTATAAAGAAGCAATTTATGGATTATATGTTATGAATCTAATATTATATAATCCAAAGCTTCTCATGATCCAATAAAAACTTCTCTGTCCTAAGCAATCATTTCACAATATGTCCTCCACCATTCAGACTTGTGCTTTGCATGCCAAGCATGTTGACTCAGGTGTTTGTTCATCATATACACTTCTTTATCTCACAGTCCAGCTGGTATTGTACTTGTGCCACAAGGCATCCCTTCCTGACCATGCAAGTCTCATTATGCTGGCTATATTCTCCAGTTTTCGCAAGTATGTTCATGAAGCTCTTTTCAATTACCCAGCCTTCAAGAACCTCAGGAAGTATCCACATAATCTTAGAATTAATCTTAAAAAAATGAACACATAATCTTAATCATTGGATCAAGAGATCATATGTTTAATATGAAAATCCCCTTCCACTCTTCTTGATCTTTATTTTTCTCCATAATGCTTAACATCAACCACCACATAATGTATGTACTTGTTTACTCTTCTTCCCCTTCTACTAGAATGTGAACTCCACAAATGAGAAGACTTTTATTTATTGCTGTTTCCCTTGAGCCTATCATGGTGCCTGAAACAACTCCATAAACATTTGTTGATTTATTGAGTGAAGGACAATAGGATGTACTATTAGATGAAAGAAACGTAGTTTAAAAATCAACAAAAAATAGATCACAAAGCATTTTTTCTTCTGTTTTTTTGTCATTCATGGTGTTTGTATCAATGTTGATAGAAAATTTTAATTATTTTATTCACATATGTAAATTTAGAACCTACATTCCCTCTTTATTCATAAGTTCTACATTATATGACTACAATCATATTTGAGCAGTTCTTCAAAAAATGATTTGCTATTCTCATCCTGTACCCTTTTGACTATTTAGTGAGATTATGTAAGAGAGAATAAATTGTTTAACTATTAATAAAATTGGTACTCAAATTTTATCATTTACTAAACATAAGTTGCTTTTGAGGGGCAGCTTTATTATTCTTAATTTTGTTTTGTTACTTGAGCTTCTGATCCTATGTTAATTTATGTACTAGTTCCTAGGGAATTATGACATAATTATGTTAATGTAATTGCTTTCAACTTTATTTAGGAGCTCATGTGAAATATCCTTAATTTCATTTTATGGGCAAACTCCTAACACTCCTTTTAATAATTTATTTTATTGTTTTAGTATAAGAACATTTAAAAAAGGAAGTTCACAAACCATAAGAAATATTATTTGAAGTGTACTTTAGAATTGACATACATCCTTCCTTTAAAAATGGAATGTGCTGATTAGGCACAGTGGCTCACACCTGTAATCCCAGCACTTTGGGAGGCTAAGGTGGGCAGATCAGCTGAGGTCGGGAGTTCGAGACCAGCCTCACCAACACGGAGAAACCCTGTCTCTACTAAAAATACAAAATTAGCCGGGCATGGTGGTGCATGCCTGTAATCTTAGCTACTTGGGAGGCTGAGGCAATAGAATTGCTTGAACCCAGGAGGTGGAAGTTGCAGTGAGCCGAGCTTGTGCCATTGAACTTCAGCCTGGGCAAGAAGAATAAAACTCCATCTCAAAAAAAGAAAAAAATAACAAAATGAAATCTGCTAATCTTTACATCCAGCAACTTCCAAATAACTTCACACAGTAATTAAAATTCTAGTTTCTTTCCTAAGATTATCTGTATTAATGTAATCTATGAAACAAATACAGTTTAATCTTAGTCACATTACCATTAAGAGGTTCTTTAAAATGTTTCTTATAGTGATCCTTCCTATTAGATTTTAATCTGAAGATTATAAAATTAAAGAATGAGTAACTGGTTGTC
Organism: Rhinopithecus bieti; assembly: GCF_001698545.2. Lineage (NCBI taxonomy): Eukaryota > Metazoa > Chordata > Mammalia > Primates > Cercopithecidae > Rhinopithecus > Rhinopithecus bieti. Next base: position 927,148 of record NW_016810891.1, on the reverse strand, counting down.
TTTATTCATTTAAGAGAAAATTATGGTCACACAACAGGCACATGCACAACCACACACATTTAGGGAAGTCAAATGCACTTAGAAACAAAACTGCAAAATGTAATTTTAGTAATACTTATATTACAGAATTATTTGAAATAAATAAAAACCAACAAGGTATAAAAGATATTTTTGATTGCCACACTCTCCAACAAAATGGGAAAGTACAGTCTTGATCTTGTAAATTAATTTTGTGATTTAAATATGTATTAATTGTGAGATAGGGAGTGAGTACTTCATTTTCACTTTTGATTCAATAAGAAAAACTCAAGTAAGCACATTTACTCACTTTACCAAGCACACCTAAGCAGTATCTGTGAAACAGTAGTCATCAGTATTTGACTCAAAGGGAACCTCATTGGGTCAAATTTCACTAGCAAGCACCACATAATTAGGAAAAACAGACTACTATGGTGAAATTTTATATCCATATTACAGTGCTTATTTCCATTTTCTTAGCATTAACATACAAAAAATCTCAAATGTCTGAAGCCAGAATGGAATAGTTGGAATATCTGTGAAATTTGAGAGAAACTATATAGTTTATATGTAATTTTATACATATATACTTTTTTGGGAGAATGTGGGAAAGATTAAGAAAACGAGAGAAAGAAGAGAATGAGTAAGACAGAATACAATAATAGAGAAAGAGAATATTCAGATTCAAGAAAATGTTTTCAGTATTTTTGAGACTGGAAGATATGAGAAAAGTCTAGGGGTATTGAATAGAGGTTATAACATTCTTAGAAAAAGAAGAAAAATTGGACCTAACAGATAACAGTAAAACATTTTGATACTCCACATTAGAATATAAGCTGCTTTAGAGAAGTCTCCTGTTCATTAACGTGTCCTGATTTTTTACTACAAAGTCTGGCACTTTGTAGCTTTGCAATAAATATTTCTTTCTTTCTTTTATTTATTTTTATTTTAGTTTTTCTTTTTTTGAGACGAAGTCTCGCTCTGTCGCCCAGGCTGGAGTGCAGTGGTGTGATCTCGGCTCACTGCAAGCTCCGCCTCCTGGGTTCACGCCAGTCTCCTGCCTCAGCCTCCCCAGTAGCTGGGACTACAGGTGACTGCCAACACGCCCGACTAATTTTTTGTAGTTTTAGCAGAGACAGGGTTTCACCGTGTAGCCCAGGATGGTCTCGATCTCCTGACCTCATGATCTGCCCACCTCGTGGGCATTACAGGAGTGCTGGGATTACAGGAGTAAGCCACCTGCGACCAGCCAATAAATATTTTTTGAATAAATTTATTGAATAAGTTCAAATAATAAATGAGGTTTTTAATAGATCCATTTAAATTAATTGCCAACTTAATTATGTAAATTGAATGATTTCACAGAAAAGAGAAATTATCTTGAGTTAATTTGGTATTTAAAATGAATTGGTAGATTTTAGGTTAGTAGATTTTCAGATAGCTAGAAATAAACAGTAAGGCATAGCTCTTTAATTTTTTAACACTAAGTTTGTTAGGATTGCCATAACAAACTAACACAGACTAGGGTAGCTTAACTAACATAAATTGTTTTTTTCACAGTTCTTGAAGTTAGAAGTCCCAGGTCCAAATGTTGGCAGGTTTAGTTTCTTCTGAGGCCTCTTTCCTTGGTTGACAGATGGCTATCTTCTCTTTGTTCTCTCACATGGTCTTTTCTTTGCATTTGTGAATTACTGGAGTCTGCGTTTCCAGATTTCCTTTTCTTATAAAAGCATTTGTCAGATTTATTAGGACACATCCACATGACCTGATTTAACCTTCATTACTTCTTTAAAGGCTCTATCTCCAAATTCAGTTAAATTTTGAGGTAATAGGGGTTGGGACTTCAAAACACGAATTTTGGAGGAACACAATTCAGCCCATAACAAAGATATTTATGAAAGGATTGTCGTGTGCCACTCACTGTCCTAGGTTCTACAGATACACAAATAAAATATGCACTCTCTGACTCCACATAGCATACATCTCAAGAAAAATAAGAAGAAAAGAAAAACAGTCAAGACACACAAACAGTCATTTGTAATACAGGGAAAATGATATGCTAGAGAGTCAGCTATTCACAGGCCATGGGTGTCTAGTGAACCCTGAAGAGATACAGAGAAATGCTTGGAGGAGTGGTAACTTGGCTGAGCCTGAATGACAAATAAGAGCTAATCATTGGGAAGAGAGAGAAATGCTTTCCAGTCACCAGTTATGGCATTCACCAATATCTTGTTGTTTGAGACAGTCTAGTGTTCCTGTGGGGTAGTGTCACAGCCTTGCATGCTGAACTATAGAGATTCGATTTAATGACATTGGCAATTGGAGTCATGGAACAAGTCCATGCTGGAGTTATGTGAAGAGATTTTATTGAGAAAGGTCATAGAAAGAAGCAAGAATTGGATGAGACCTCTCAAACTATGGGAATGGGTTGCATAAGGTTGATCTAAGAGACAGTGAAATATAGTTCTTTAATTCATATAAAACATAGTGAGTGTTTAACACAGTGCTACTGGTATGAAGTGAAGAGAATATACATCAAGAAGTAAATTAATAATATAATAATAAAGGCTGAGATTTAATGAGGACTTTCAGTATTTTGAATGTTTTGCATTTATTAATGCCTTTAATTTGCACAAACCTATATGACATATTTTATTATTAATATATATTATTATTGCCATATTTATTTTACAGATAAGGAAAATGAGGCCCAGGGAGATTAAGTTATTCACTCAAGGTCACAGCTAGTACACAGCTTATCAATAGCCAAGATAAAATTAAACTTGGGAAATTTACCTCAGGTATCCATATTTTAAACCACAATAATGCCTCTGGGCAGATAAGTTACATTAATAAGATAGACTCAACATTATTTGTTGACTGAAAAGATAAATATTTAAGAAGAAAGAAATTTAAGATAATTTCTAAGTTGCTGACTTGGGTGGAGGTTAGAGAGAAGACTGATTTCACTTAGAACAGATTAACTGTAAAATACCCATGAACCACTAACGTGAAGTTTCCAAGAGAGAATATACTCTGTTGCTAAGTATCTAGCAGATAAATCTGAGCTAGAGACCTGGAAACCACAATTCTGAAGGCAGTAGCTGAAGCTAGGGCTTTGTCTGTTCCTCCACCCACGATAGTTTATGGTCTGAGAATGACAGGTGGTGAATGAGGCGTTCTGGTGTACATAGCCATTCTCTTGGTAGGATGCATTGGGCTGTGAATCTTAAATTGAATTGGCTTAAACAACAAGAAAAGAATTGCTCCAAATAAGACGACCTTGACAATATTGGCAGTTTTCTAGATTGTTTCATTTTATGGCTCAACACTGTCATCAAGGACACTGTTTTTTTTTTTTTTCTTTTTTATCTCTATGCTTTACCATCCTTAATTTGGTTCTGCCCTTAGGTTGGCTCTGCTATGGTTACAAAATACTGCACCAGTTACAGATACCATATTAAAATAAGGCAAAATAAGAGACAGAAAGATATTCATATTTATGATCTATTTTTATTAATAAGATAATTTTCCCCAGAAGTACCATAAGAGATGTGTTTTAAAGTCTCACTGAACAGAACCATAACCCATAGGCACTCTTAAATCTATGGCAACCAGATAAATGAAGCTATTGTGATTGGCTCAGCTCACTCAGGATCTACCGCTCTGTGTCAGTGGGAAGTGTGTGTGTGTGGTGGTGTATGCACCACTATATACTAGGTAGTATATAGCTCACCTATAGTATAAGTATACCTATATAATATATCCTGAATAGTGAAGGAGGCTGTGAATATCTCAATTTTGTTAGCAGCTGTACAGAATGGAATGAATGTTGCATAAGCAACAAATGTCTTTGCTACTGCTAAAAGGCAGACAAAACACAAAAAAGCAGACAAGGAAGACAGGAGAAGTGAAAAGAAAATGATAGAGAAGGGTACTCTCAGGCAATTCCTGAAAAAAAAAATTGCATTTTAATTTACATTGAAAAGATGAGACACTTTTTCTTCCTCTTCCCTCTTCCATCCTTTCCCCTCCCCTCTGCTCCCCACCATTCCCCTACTCTCCTCTCCAATGTTCTTTCTTTTCTTTTTCTTTTCCTTTCTTTGAAACTTTATGGTGAGGTAAAGTACAAAGAATGATATGATTAGGCTTTGTGTCTCCACCCAAATCTCATCTTAAATTGTAATCCCCAGGTGTTGAGGGGGAATCCCTGTTGAGAAGTGATTGGATTATGGGGCAGTTTCCCCATGCTGCTCTTGTGATAGTGAGAGAGTTCTCACGAGATCAGATGATTTTTTAAGGGGCTCTTTGCCCTTCTCATTTTTAGCTCACTCTCTCCTGCTGCCTTGTGAAGAAGGTACCTGTTTCACCTTCGACCATGATTGTTAAGTTTCTTGAGGCCTCCCTAGTCACGTGGAACTGTGAGCCAATTAAATCTTTGTTTATAAATTACCCAGTTTTGGGTAGCATCTTTATAGCAGTGTGAAAATGGACCAATGCAAAGAGAAAGCATGGTTTGTGCACAGAATAGGAGATAAGGAGCCAAACATAAGTAAAGAATGTACCTTTAAATATATTTCACTATGAAGGAAAATAAAATCAGATAATTCCTAGAAAAGACCTTGAAGTATTTAGGGAAATCAGTGAATATCTTAATAGTTCTCTAAACCCCAAAGTAGAATTTGTATGGTTAAAATTCTGATTACAAAATATATTTTGATATTTGATATTCCCTCAAATTACAACAAAAAAGTACAATTAAAGAGTTGATACAAATGTTCTAGTTGTGTTTATGGATATGCTTATTAATAAGTATAACTGTAATATTTCTTGGAAAATGTTTTTTTCTCTTATTAATATATGTTGGATACCATTTTATACCAGTGCATATAGATTTCTCTAGTTCCTTTTAATGAATGAATAATGTGCCTTCATTTAGCTATAGTGTTTGTTACATAATCAGATATTACTGATGGATATTATTTTTAAATGCTTTAATAATATGCTCAATAGGGCAATCGTGCATTCATGAATACATCTTCCCTAAGGGTTAATTTCTAGATATGGAATTACTACTCCAAAATAACCTTTAACATTTTAAAGATATTGTCAAATGTTTCTCCTTGACTGTATTTAATGTTGAGACTTAAACATTTTTCAGTGTCAAGGAGAAATAACATCTCCTCCTCAATAAAATATTCCTTACTGTCATCAGAAAGTATTAATCTTTATTTTCTCTTCCACAACATGCTATTTATGCCTTACAATAACATATTCTTCACTCAGCATTATAACAAAATCAGGTTAAACACAGGAATGTTTCTAATTTATGAGGCATTATGTCTGGTTAATCATTTTTGTCTCTTTCAGCATCTCTCATATTAGGAAGTATAAATATCCATTGAATTCACTTCAATAGGGAGCAAAAGTTAATAAAAACAAAATAATGGCAGAAAAAAAAGGAAATACTTTGAGGAAGAATACATAGCATAATTTTGTTCTAATTTGATCATCTAAAGATGTTTTAAAACACTTGAATGTATAGTTCTGTAACTAAGATATTTTGTACATTATATTTAAAATTTTCTTAATTTCTGAATAATCTTGTGATCCATCAGAAAATTCATATTATAAAAATACCAAAATGTCCTGAATTATGCAAGTAGAATCTTTGATCTTTTGATCATAATATGCTTAAAAGGAAAATAAATTAAGACCATAATTAGACACAAAGATATCCTTTTACAGAAAATGTATATGGATATTAAGCATTTGCACTATGAAGTATTTGTTAAAAAATTGCTTCTTGTAAATATGTTCCACTTGAAGTTGGCATTCTCCTTTCATCCCCGTGACTGTGGGTTTGATTGCAACATGTCTTGATGAAGTCAATTTAAGGTTTAATAAAATCAACTCAGTTGAAAAGTGTAATCCAGAGAAATTACGTTTGTTTTCTATTCTTAGAGCAGGTTGACCAGTGTCTACTTTCTTTCAGCCTGGGATGAGATCAGTATGGACCTTTCAAAACGCTTCACAGTGAAGCTTTTTGCTTTATGCTAATAAGTATACATCTTATAATTTAAAAGGGGAACTTTTATCATTTCACAAAAATTTAATTGTCATAGTAAAGTCAAAGTCAGCTTTGTTCAATTTTCTAAAATAAATCTTGAGTCATTGAGTCAAAGCTTCAGTTGGGACACCGAACTGCTGTTGCTGCATGGTTCAATTACACCATTGTAGCAAATGTATGTGAATAAAACTTAGTGTGCAGGTACCCAGAACATGTATAGACTGTACAAGCATCTCTTCTATTTGACATATTTCTGTATATTGCTTAGAATTCAAGTGACATGAGTAGAAACTGAAGGGGAAAGCGGCATACTATGTTTTTATATGACTGATTAACATATACCTTTAAATTTCTGTTCAAACTATGACGTTATGTGAGTCTACCAGTCTTTTGCATTAATTACACATTGCCATTTCCTCTTCTACAGGCTCTTTTTATACAATACTTCATAGTTGAAATTTGTTACCTAGGCTTCCGTAATGCAGCCTTTATGATCTTTAGCTTAATAAATATAAAATTAACAATTTATAATGAGTTGGACCACATGTCCATCTATGCACCAGTCTCTGTAGCTATGCAGTGATAAACCAGCTTGAGGTTACAAGCTCACCTCTGTGAAGTAAGTCAGCAAAAATCTGCATAGCAAAAGGTTGTTCTATTCAAGTATTATTGCTGAAAAAAGAGAAATAGATATTATGTCAAAAGAACGAATGCTTACATTATATTTTGAGAAACACAGTAATACTTTTTCTTGCAAGATTATTTATTTTGCTCCTATTTGAAAGTTCAATTAAAAATTAAATCTATTTAGTATATTTACATGGATAGGGAATAAATATTTCCTCAAATATGAAACTTTTGCTGTATATACACATATATTTATATAACATATGTATCTACATTTTGAACTTTCCTAGCAATTAATTCACATGTTTATGATTGAATCAGTCATGCATTACATCATTACATTATCAGTTATCCATAATATTCATTTATGGTATTATCTGATAAAGCACCTTTGATTCTTTTGAGTGTAAAAAACAAAACAAGATATAATATAGAATTTAAGTAGCACTTGATATTCAACTGCAACTTACAATCTTTAGTTAGGTATTTTCTTCTTAACACCATTCGATCCAAAAGCACAATTTTGAAGACTAAAATTGTAGGCATTTTATTATCTTTATGAAATCATATTAAATATATTATTAAGACTTCATATTACATTAAGTAAATTAATTAATGAAAAACAATTTATAAAGAATTTTCTCATTTTTTTCTCACTTAGTACTTATAATTACCCTAAGGGAATACAAATGCATTTCTAAATGCAGTTTTTTAAAAACTGTATCTAAGATGGGTACAAGTGTGGTTGAAGAAACAAGCTAAATAAAGCATAAGCCTCTGTCTGAATTAACAAAGAATTTTAGAATTCCAGGTATTTTTAAAACTAGTTTCAATTATAGAATACCAAACCAGATAAGCACTGGAAGACTATATCACAAGCCTTACTTATAGAAAGTAATTCAAAATCTACTTTGAGAACTTCATGATTTGTCTCAACTTTGAATTGATGACATTTCGTTAAAAATAACTTATTCACCGAATAGGTAATGCATAAATAACCCTATGTTTATAAAATTGCATTAGCATTTTCCCCCAAACTCCAGTACATTTCGAAAATGTATCAAGCATGCTACCCTCTCCCCATATGATCCCCAGATCATATGGCCTTATTTAAGACTGAGATCATTTTTAGAACCCTATCAAATGCTCTTAAACATAGAAACCTATACTAGTTATTTTCAACTTGGGTCAGGGTGCCCTCAATATGAAAAATACACACTTCTTCCTGTGTGATGACATACAGGTAGAGTTTGGAGAAAAATAAATACATTTAATTTTTTTAGTTATTAATAGAGGAAACAGATACAGATGCCATCATCTCTCCATTTCTCATTAGAATGATATCCTGTCTTCCACTTCTTGTTTTCAATGATTTCTGGGCAAAGAAGCCTCTCCACTAGCATTGGGTTAGTACTAAAGCTACCAGAGTTAGAGAGAGGGTTAAGCCCTTCATCAAGTGAGGAAGCATGGGATTAACCTCTGGTAGAGATGTATTCTTAGAACTGGGTAGTGGGAGGAAGATGACAGGCACTGGGGAGGTGGAAGATTAGAGCAAGAAAGCTGCCACCAGGGCACACTATAAAGGCCAGCACAGAATAGCATCCTTCCCACCATCCTCCTACCTCTCACAGAGACACATATTAAAATACAGTAATAACAGATGGAATTGAAATTTAAAATAGCAGTATTTCTTTCTTTCTGAGTCCTTAGCAAAGATACTTGAGGAAAACATATTATGACTATCAAGACTCAATATTAGCAATTTGCTTTATTTTTTAAAAAAAAGATCCCTCAATATTAGGGTTCTACAGTTGTAAAAAACTTCTATTTTGTATCCAAACTAGCAATTGATGTGGACTATTAAGCTCTTAAAAATATCATTCTATTATATCACCACCACGGAAAATAAACATTTTCTTGCCCAACATCCTTTATCATTTCCTGGAGTCTCTAAATTCTGGATGACTTTACGTATTAGTGGACAGGCAATATAGGAATTCTGAAAAGTGTCTGTTAAAAAGACAGGACATGATCTTCTTCCCAGCACTCTGCTGCTTGGAATTAGATGTGATACTGAAGGCGTGGCAGCCATTTTGGACCACAACAAGGAAAAGGGCCATGCCTCAAATGACAGGGCAGAGAGTTGAAAGTAGCTTGTACATGTAATGGCTTTGGAATAGCCTTATATCAGTCATAGACTGTCCAACCTCCAGACATTTTAAATGAGAGGACTTAACAAGCCTCTCTCTTGTTTAAGCCCATTATTTGGGTTTTCTCTTATATGCAGCCAAATCAAATCTTAATTAATAAACATCTAGAAATAGAGAACTACCTTTTTTAAAAAAAGTATGGCTGTGTAGAGGTCCTGTGTAAATTAAAGTTAATGAAGTATTAGTAACATATTTATTATGTTTCCAATTATATGTACCTCTAAAACTTGAGAGGGTTGTAAAAAGGTTATTTTAACTCTGTTTCATTTTAAGTAACAATTATTTGAATTGGGAACTCATTTACACTATAAATTAGTTCTGTAAATAAAAGAGTAACTTAAATAGATGTAAACTTCAAGACATGGGGTAAGCCAACTGTCACCAAATTTGAATGAGCAAAAATTGGATATCATTAAGATTTTCTGAAACAATTATTTCCAAGCCGGTTTTCTAAAAAAATTCATGATGAAATACCGAGTATGCAATTATTTTCCTGTGTCACCAAATGTGGTGTTCATAAGAATTATCACTCAAGTTCTTGGTGTGATTGCAAAACCTACTGCTGCTTCTATGATATTTTACAATAAATATATGAGTGGAATATATGTTTCCATGAGGATCCCTACTGTTGAGATTCTAACAGTTGGGTCAACAACTAAGGGAGAGAAACTGAATTTACATCAATAACATAACACTGAAATTCTTTTGAGAAATTGTATATATGACACTCACAGCAACTATAACTTTTAATTTCTAAAAGGACTTAAAACATTGAACAGGAAGTTATACCATTGTGGGGAGAAGTAAAGTAGCTTCTATCCATTCATTTATCAGAAATAGAAAATTTCTGAAAGTATGTAGTTCATTCTAGAAATGTAAATATTAAAATCATCTGAAATAATTGAGAAAATTATTTATGCTTCTTAATACTTAACTACACAGCTCCAGATTAATATATGCATAGTTATATACCAAAACTTCTATAAAAAGTTAATGAGAAAAGCGGTTTTGAACCTTATATGTAATGTGTTATGCTAAGGCAATTCTGAAAGTCAATAAGGTAAAATTAATGTTATAACACCATCTTTAATATTTTTGTTATAATAACTTACATTGAAATAGCATACACTTGAAGAAAGGGGTCTGTTTCCATAGTTTACTAGCTTTCACAAAGGAAGAAAACAGAAAAAGAAAGCAAAGCCAAAAAATAATATCTATTTATATAATGTATAGTAAATGTCCGCAGATACATGAGATTTTATTTTGAAAAGGACATCTCATGTGAAATAGGTTTTAAAAACTTCCCAATATTATTATTAAATTTGTTTACAAATATTATTTTCTAATAAATATAAATGAATTAGTAATAAATCTTCAGCTTTATTAATTCATACCAGTAGGACAAATAGGACCACATACAATTGTAACAACAGAAGCAAAACATTTTGAGTAAACAAATGATTAATATAATACTTCTTTCAAGTCTTCCCTCTATAGTTCAAAAATAATATATGTATATTTAATCCTAATTAGCATGGAACTCAGAGATTTCTTTCTCTAATTATCTTACATTTTTATACTTCAGATGAAGAAATTGAAGATCTCATGATTATATTGGTTTCTTTCATTGTACAAGAATGTTTCTCAATTTTTTTCACTAAATAAAATGTGTGATATATAAGACAAGCATAACATGAGTTTTAAAAACTGCCATATAATATCATGGAGTTTATAATGGCTATATTTTTTAATGTTTATCAGATTTAATTTTTATGGATAAAGCTCAAATGAACAGTCTTAGCGATTATTAGGATCCACTTATTGTAGATGCAAACCCATATTTTAAAACAAAATATGTAACATAAAAGATGTTACATTTTAAATGCCTCTTTTCTTTTAAAACATCTCTATATAACACTTTAGGAGAGAGATGATCCTTAAAAGTAAATAGGAAAATACAAGATTTGAGTCTCTTAATGACATAAATAGATAAAAACACTTGAAACTTCAGGATAAGATTGCATTGTAGGGTCAGCTTTAAATTTTAACCACTTGTCTTAACATGTAGAAATAGAAAATTACATAATGCGAATAGACATAAACCTACAACTACATGCACAGGCTAGAGTTGGGAGCCTACAGGACCGAAAGAAACAGGCTCTAGATTTGTTCAGGATAAAGGAGGTAAAAAATTCGCATTTGTGGGAAGTGCCTGAAATAACTACATAAAACTAGGGACTGGGATGAGACTGTACCACCTGTGAAAGGAGATTCAACACAGCAGTTACTGAAAACTCTAAGGCGATACCGTAGATGCAATGTGTCTGTAAGTTAACAGTGGTGAAAAGAATAGAGACAGCTGAGGTCTCAGCCTCCATGACTGCTCTATATTGAAATTTATGGATCTGCTCTGTATTGAAATTTAGTCTGGGGCAAGAGCCCTGAACCACCACTTTAAGAAGAATTTCTGGATTGGTATTTCAAGAATCTAGATTGAGTTTCTACAGGACCACTAGGAAAGAAAGAGGAAAAACAGGCAGTAGAAAAAATAAAAATATTAATAACTGGTATCAAAGTGAGCCTACAAATGTCTAAGCTAAAGAGCATAGGCCTGGCGCGGTGGCTTGCACCTGTAGTCTCAGTACTTCGGGAAGCCAAGGTGGGCAGATTGCTTGAGCCCAGGAACTGAAGAGCAGCCCAGGCAACATAGCAAAAACTCACCTCTACAAAAAATAGAAAACTTAGCCAAGCATGGTGGTGTGCGTCTGTAGTCCCAGCTACTCAGGAGGCTGAGGTGGGAGAATCACCTGACCCTGGGGATGTCCAGGCTGCAGTGAGTTGTGCTGCTCCAGCCAGGGCAACAGAGTGAAGCTCTGTCTCAGAAAAAAAAAAAAAGACATAAAGAAAACTATTATTAAGAATTTTTGAAAAACAATTGGGAATTAAATGCATTCCCATCAAAACTAAAACAACTACATAATGATAATATATTGTGTGCATAAAACTTTTAGTATATAAAGAAGAATATGATAAATAAAATTATGAAAAGTCCTTATGTATCAAGAACATATAGACATTAAAAACTAACCCATTAGAAATTGTGTTTGTATACTTTCATAGCTATACATATATATATAGCCAGTTCTGGGATTGCTGGATCATAGGGTAGTTCTATTTTAGTCTTTTGAAGAACCTCTATATTGTTTATATCATTATATGTGTGTGTGTGTATATATATATTTATGTGCCTAATGACTTAGGTGGTATATACTCTAGACTGAACAGAATAAATTAAAGAATTAGAGGCTTAGAAGTTAGTATTAAAAAATTGATTAAAAAGTGGCATAGAGGTAAACATATAAAGAATGCAAAAATAGAAAAAGTGATAATAAAATGTATAATCATCGTGAGCTTTCTAGTATTAAGGAAATATGATATTTATAGTGAAAGCACTCCAAGTGTCATGCAGCATTAAGAAATGGTCTACTCTGAGAAACATCTAAATTAAATAACAGGACAATGCAAGAGAAAGCAAAATAAAATAAAACAAATTTAACATTCATTCTCGGCATGATGAGGACTTTAACTAACATAAAACTTCTGCAGTCTTGGTCTTACAAAAAAATTAGCTAGCTAGCTGTCTGTCTGTCTATCTCTATCTATCTATCTATATCTGACAAAATACAACAATTTTTAAAATGAATCTCAGCTAAATAAAAAGAAAAGAGAAAGAGATAGTATCCCTACCTCTCAAAAGCAAACTGCAAGAGCTAGTACTGTGAAATTTGGAGGAATTTTCAGACTCATAAATGGCTAAGAATTGAGGATTTGGTACTTAAAAAAAAAAAAAAGAAAAAATCTCATTTAGGATCAGATGAAGCTTAAGGTGACAAGAGGAAGGAAGTAGGAAGGGAGACTCCTCCTGCAGGAAACCAGGATGTCACAACTGCACATTCAGTAAAAATGTGAGTCTAGTGAAACACCTCTCAGCTTCCACAGATGCAGGGAAATGTCAGGAAAGACACTTGTCTTCCCAGACACTGGATTAAAAAAGTCTCACTTGAGACATTGAAATTGGGTGCACAGGTTAAAAACAGAATACACATTGTCCATGCAATGCAAAAACCTTCAATTGATTCTGATATATTGGATAGAATAAAACACAAAATAATGCCTGAGGGACAATCTTACAACGACATTACACAAGATTCCCACAAAATGCCTCCTCCCTTAAACAGAAAGATAAGCTCTTAAAGAAAAAAAAAAAAGACCTGCAGGAATAATCTTCACAAACATGATTGGCCAAATACAACAAATAATAAGCACTAAAATATAAAACTAATTTAGTTTAGATTTATGGCAATCTAAAACAAAGATAATATTTAAATAATCTAAAATTTATCGAAAAGATTTAAAATGAATAAACACATAAACACTGATGGAACTGGAATATGTGGCAGAATGGAAATACAGCAAACAGTTTTTCAAAAGAACTTTGTAAGGTCTGACATCAGCAAGATGGCCAACTAGAAGTCCCTAGCTCTTTTCTCCCTTGCAAAGACAGCTAAAACAACAAGCAAATGACTACACCCTCTTCAATAAATGGTGCTAGGACAACTGGATAATCATATGCAGAATAATGAAATTGGACCCCTATCTCTCACTCTATAAAAAATCAACTCAAATGGATGAAGTATTTAAATGTAAAACCTGAAGCTATAAAGCTACTAGAAAAGCTAGAGAAAATATTTCAGGTCATTGTTCTGGGCAAAGAACTCAAAAGATGAGGTGACAAAAGCAAAAATAGACAAATGGGATTATATCAAATGACAAAGCTTCTGCACAGCAAAGGCAACAATCAACAGAGCGAAGAGACAACTGAGACAACTAGAAGAACGGGAGAAGATGTTTTCAAACTACTCATTTGACAAGGGATTAATATCCAGATTATAAAAGGAACTCAAATAGCTCAACAGCAAAAAATAATAATTTGATTTAAAATTAAGAAAATGAGCTGAATAGATATCTCTCAAAAGAAAACATACAAATGGCTAATGGGTATATGAAAAAATGCTCAATGTCACTAATCAGGGACATGCAAATTAAGATCACAATGAAAAATCATCTTATTACAGTTGGAATGACTATTATCAAAAAGATGGAAAACACAAAATTCTGACAAGGATGTGGAGAAAGAAAAACTCTTATACACTGTTAGTGGGAATATAAATTAGTATAGCTATTATGGAAAACAATATGGATGTTCCTCAAAAAACTAAAAATAGAACTTCCATACGATCCAGCAATCCCAGTACTGGGTACATATCCAAAGGAAAAGAAGTCAATGTGTCAAGAAGATACCTGTAATCCCATGTTCATTGCATCAGTGTTTACAATAGCCAAGAAATAGAAGCAACCTAAGTGTCCACCAATAGACAAATGGATAAAGAAAATATAGTACCTATACACAATGTGATACTCTTCATTCATCAAATAGAATGAAATCCTGTAATGTACAGCAACATAAATGAGTTTGGAAGGCGTTATATTAAGTGAAATAAGCCAGGCACAAGAGGATAAGCACAACAGGTTCTCACTCATATATGAAAGCTAAGAAAGTAGATCTCACAGAAGCAGAGAATAGAATAGTGGTTATTAGAGGCCGGGAAGAGTAGGAAAGAGGAAGAATAGTGAGAAACTGGTTAATTGATACAAAATTACAGCTAGAGAGAAGGAATAAATTCTAGTGTTCTATAGTATTGTACAGTGACTATAATTAACACTAATTTATTGTATATTTTCTAATAGCTAAGAGTGGATTTTGAATGTTTCCAACACAAAGAAACAATACATATTTGAGGTGATGAGTATGCTTACTACCTGATTTGATCATTATAAATTGTATACATATAATTATTATATATCTATTTAAAATAATGAAAGCACAAAGTAGCTAGAAATTCTATTGAAAAAATAAATTCAGGGAAAATAAAATGCAATGAATGGTTTGAGTTTAAATAGTCGTAGTTAAAAAGAGTACTAATGAATTGGAAGTTAGCACTAAGACAGTTCCAGAATGCAGCATGCAGAGAGAAAGAAACAAAGCATGTAAAAGAGGAGTGAAACATTGTGAAAGAAAGTATGAGAACAGCAGAGGTCCATTTAATTCAAATTATCAGAGAAGGAAATAGAAGAATTTAAAAAAATTGAGAAGATAATAACTAGGACTTCTGAAATTAAAGGAAGAGACACATACTTAGAATGAATTGCTGAGCAGGAAAAAACAAATAAACAACAAGTATACAACTAGGCACACTGTACTGAAACTAGAAAAAGCCAATCTGACAGGGAGATAATCTTAAAAGCAACCAGAGAAAGAAGACAGCTCAACCAAAAAAAAGGACAGATGTTATTTGATAGCAAGATTCTAATCAGCAACAAAACTTAAAAGACAATGGAGTGGTGACTTTTAGAAAAAATTAAGTGTCAAGTAATATTTTTGTTTCTGGTTAACTATTACTCTGGAATAAGGGTTAAGTAAAATATTTTCATAACAAAACTGAGAGAAGGTACCCAGTGCCTCTTATATAGGTGAACTAATTATTCACTATTGCTACACCTCCAAGTCAGTCCTCCTGTAGACTTGGCACAGAAAGTATATTTTTGGTCTTTCTTTCTACCCAGTCTTCTCCTCCACTTTGCCGACACCGTGTTAAAACATGAATTTGACCACACGGTGACACTACTTAAATTCATTAAACAGGTCTCAGCTGACTTCTGAGTAAATACAAACTTACAGCCACAAAGACTTTCATAATTTGACAGCATACCTTTCTAATCTCCTATCCCGTTCTGCCAGGATGTCCTCTGTGCTGCTTGTCAGTCTGTTGAAGTACAATTCAGACAATGCTTTCTTTTGCCTTTTTGTTTTTCCACTTCTCATAGGCTCAGAAACGTCTTTCTTTAGGTAAAAATTCTTTATTACTCCAGATGCAATTTAAACATCAGTTCCTGTGAGAGGCTTTGCTTGTTTCACAATCTTCTTACTTACACATGGTTTATTTAGATTACATGGCTTTTCTGAAGTGCTCCAGGAACCTGTGTATTCCTTGGTTGACATGGGTCAAACCTGTAACATAACAGTTGGCTGACACTATATGTCACAGTGCGTGACTGAGGGAGTAAAGGGGAAATTGGAATGGTCTCAGTGACACGTTGGTCTCAGTTTGAACCAAAGCTCTGTTCATAACTGGGATTCTGACAAGAGGCATGCCTGATGGTGGTTTTTTGCTTGCAGAGCTAAGGAGCCTTCTGAAAGAATGCCTATCTTAAGTGAAAAAAGTAAAGCCTATAGGCTTTAGCAAATAAAATTGCTTAAGCATATAAACAGAAAGGCAAAAGCAAGAGGAGTATGATACCAGTAATTCATTTAGTTTTCAGTCTGGTGTTCTCGGCGGCCTATCTTTTACTAAGGACTCATCTTAACCGTGTCCTTGGAAGAAATAAGCAGCTGAAAGAAGGGTATTTGCTGAGTGAAAGAAGAGTATTTGCTGAAATTTCCACGAGAAACAATGAGGAAAGTGAAGTATTGCCTGACCACTTACTGATAGGAACAAACACATGAGAGGGGAAACGGGAGAGAGGCAGTATTTCTGCTTAAGCCTAAAGTGAAGAGTGGATTTGTAGTGATGAAAATTTCAGCACAATATTATTTTGCTTAGAATAGTAAGTTAACTACCAATGTGGCAACCATGATGGATCTAGCAATGGATCTAAACCATTGTTATCCAGGGGTTCTATGGAAAAGTACACAGACAAATAGCAGGAGACACGATGGTGACTTTAGGAGCCTCAGAAGATAACATCTTTGCTTGTCACTAGTTGGCACTTGCATTAAGGTCATGGTGGCTTCGGAGGACTCAGAAACAAAGTAATTGCTGCAGCCACTGTCACTGGAAAGTCCACAGCAAAAGCAAAAGAAGATGGCTCTTGTCACACTGCATCCGAGATGATTTATTTATTCTATTTAAAAACCACCAGAACTAAGTGTGGATGATTTGATATCTGTCAATATCAAGGGGGACTAGGGTAAAAGCTGAAAATATGTAGTTGGCTTTCTATTCTCAGTAAATTATGTGGTCCAACCAAGGGTGCATTAAACATTGTGGGTATAATTAAATCAGATTTAATATATTTTTTCTTAATTAGTAAAGCAACAGTGATTATTATTAAATTACTGCTGTATATTTCACTCATTATATTTTTCCTATTAAATATATTATAGATATGTTTCTACAAAATAAATTTTAACAAATTATTTAGCATATTATGTCATTTATTTTACCAGTTGTATGTTTTTAGACATTATGTTTGTTTAATTTTATTATTATTAAATATGCTGGGTAAACAACTTCAAAATTAAATATCATCACATAGTTGTGATGATTTAATAATAAATTCATGGAGGACTGATAAATAATGATTTGTGAATAATTAATTAAAAGCTAAGAAGAACATGGAAAGAGAAATTGGGATTTATGATAAAATCTCACCATGCCAGGTGCCTGTAATCGCAGTACTTTAGGATGCCAAGGTGGGGGGGGGGGGGATCACTTGAGGTCAGGAGTTCGAGACCAGCCTGTCCAATATGGTGAAACCCTATCTCTACTAAAAATACAAAAAAATTAGCCAGGTATGGTGGCACCTGCCTGTATTCCCAGATACTCTAGAGGCTGAGTTGAGGGGATCTCTTGAACTCAGGAGGTGGAGATTGCAGTGAGCTGAGATCACACCACTGCACTTCAGTCTAGGTTGCAGAGCAGAGATTCCATCTCAAACAAACAAGCAAACAAAAAACCTGATGATGATAATAAGTTATTTCAAGCCAAATAAAGAAAAGGATATGCCTCTCAGAAGTGATAATCAGGAATGGAAAGGGCTGGAACCAAGAAGCACTAATTCCTTAATAGGCCTTTCCACCATTTGCCTTTTTAACTTTATGTTTTAATTTGATAAAAACTAAAATTAAATGAAAAGTGGAACAATGTGTAAGGGAACCATATATTCTAGAATTTTCCACTTTCTTATAGCACATATGAAGTATTTTACAAATTAAGATGAGATATGGTCTTGCCATGCCAGAGAGGAGTGGAACTAATGTCGCTATATTAGTGTTTTTTTGTTTGTTGAATTCTAGAATAAGATTGCAAATTATATTTAAGTTTTATAGCTTGGTTTTGCTTTAAATTTACTGATGATAAGTTAAAAATCTTACTTCCTAAATGTGGTTATGAGAAATATAATTATTTCATTACATTCTAAACAATAAAATTTTACATAGGCAAATCAAAATCTTTTCAATTGTATTTTTATATATTTGTATTTCTCCCTCCTCCCTGTCTCACTCTCACACATACCATCCATGTAGCTACTGGTTTGTTTGCTTATATATTTTTTGTGGTACTTTACTATGAAACAGAATATTGTGCACTGAGATGCAACTAGATGACAAAATAGAACAATGCTGGTATTAATTCTACTGATTTAAAATCATTCAAAAATTTCTGAATTTTTTAAAAAAAAAATCAACAAAATATTATGCATAGGTGTATTCGAAACTATGACAAAAGATATTAAAATATTAAAAATTGACTGTTTCTTTAAAACCACCTTGACTACAATGCTCAAGCATGTAAGATTTTATATTTCCTATTGCTCCTTGTCCCCAAGCCCCTATTTCAATATTTCAAAGAAACCAGTGGGTTTTCTGTGGTGCTATAATACCTGATTATTATTCAATATAGGTTCCTAAAGAAATATGTTTTAAGGCTAGATGTGGTGGCTCACTCCTGTAATCCTAGCACTTTGAGAGGCCGAGGTGGGTGGATCATGAGGTCAGGAGTTCGAGGCCTGATCAATATGGTGAAACCCCATCTCTACTAAAAATACAAAAATTAGCCAGGTGTGGTGGCAGGTGCCTGTAATCCCAGCTACTCGGGAGGCTGAGGCAGGAGAATTGCTTGAACCCGGGAGGTGGAGGTTGCAGTGAGCCGAGAGCGTGCCATTGCACTCCCGTCTGGGTGACAGAGCAAAACTCTGTCTCGGGGGGAAAAAAAATTATTATTGAGTTACTTACTTGTAATTTACTGTGCCCAAAATAGCCTCCCCTGTCACCCTTTCAGACATACCATTTGTTGACTTCTGGGATTCTTCGGAGGTACCTTAGCCTTCTCCAATGGTGACACTCCTCCCTTTGTTTCCAGTGTGACAAGTTGAGCTCCTTTTGTGCGTGATGATTGGGATTCTACCACGTATTGGCCACCCCCCAATACACACTCA